>NW_026614057.1:0-55666 GCF_026230105.1 Diorhabda sublineata | reverse complement strand
TAAATGTTGAAATTCAACTTCAAATTAGGAAGATAGACTTCGAAAATTTTCAATCATTACAAGGTGACAGTTGACCTCAACGGGCTTCAATCGATGTTATTCGATGATATCTGACAAAGTTAGATGCAAACCTACTCAAATATATGAGAAATGTTGAAATTCGACTTCAAATTAGGAAGATAGACTTTGAAAATTTTCAATTATTACAAAGTGACAGTTGACCTCAATGGGCGTCAATCGATGTTATTCGATGATATCTGACAAAGTTAGATGCAAACTCGCTCAAATATATGAGAAATGTTGAAATTCGACTTCAAAATAGGAAGATAGACTTTGAAAATTTTCAATTATTACAAAGTGACAGTTGACCTCAATGGGCTTCAATCGATGTTATCCGATGATATCTGACAGTTAGATGCAAACTCACTCAAATGTATGAGAAATGTTGAAATTCGATTTCAAATTAGGAAGATAGACTTTGAAAATTTTCAATTAACACAAAGTGACAGTTGACCTCAATGGGCTTCAATCGATGTTATTCGATGATATCTGACAAAGTTAGATGCAAACCTACTCAAATATATGAGAAATGTTGAAATTCGACTTCAAATTAGGAAGATAGACTTTGAAAATTTTCAATCATTACAAGGTGACAGTTGACCTCAACGGCTTCAATCGATGTTATTCGATGATATCTGACAAAGTTAAATGCAAACCCACTCAAATATATGAGAAATGTTGAAATTCGACTTCAAATTAGGAAGATAGACTTTGAAAATTTTCAATTAACACAAAGTGACAGTTGACCTCAATGGGCTTCAATCGATGTTATTCGATGATATCTGACAAAGTTAGATGCGAACCTACTCAAATATATGAGAAATGTTGAAATTCGACTACAAATTAGGAAGATAGACTTCGAAAATTTTCAATCATTACAAGGTGACAGTTGACCTCAACGGGCTTCAATCGATGTTATTCGATGATATCTGACAAAGTTAGATGCAAACTCGCTCAAATATATGAGAAATGTTGAAATTCGACTTCAAAATAGGAAGATAGACTTTGAAAATTTTCAATTATTACAAAGTGACAGTTGACCTCAATGGGCTTCAATCGATGTTATCCGATGATATCTGACAGTTAGATGCAAACTCACTCAAATGTATGAGAAATGTTGAAATTCGATTTCAAATTAGGAAGATAGACTTTGAAAATTTTCAATTATTACAAAGTGACAGTTGACCCCAACGGTCTTCAATCGATGTTATTCGATGATATCTGACAAAGTTAGATGCAAACCTACTCAAATATATGAGAAATGTTGAAATTCGACTTCAAATTAGGAAGATAGACTTTGAAAATTTTCAATCATTACAAGGTGACAGTTGACCTCAACGGGCTTCAATCGATGTTATTCGATGATATCTGACAAAGTTAAATGCAAACCCACTCAAATATATGAGAAATGTTGAAATTCGACTTCAAATTAGGAAGATAGACTTTGAAAATTTTCAATTAACACAAAGTGACAGTTGACCTCAATGGGCTTCAATCGATGTTATTCGATGATATCTGACAAAGTTAGATGCAAACCTACTCAAATATATGAGAAATGTTGAAATTCGACTTCAAATTAGGAAGATAGACTTCGAAAATTTTCAATCATTACAAGGTGACAGTTGACCTCAACGGGCTTCAATCGATGTTATTCGATGATATCTGACAAAGTTAGATGCAAACCTACTCAAATATATGAGAAATGTTGAAATTCGACTTCAAATTAGGAAGATAGACTTTGAAAATTTTCAATTATTACAAAGTGACAGTTGACCTCAACGGGCTTCAATCGATGTTATTCGATGATATCTGACAAAGTTAGATGCAAACCTACTCAAATATATGAGAAATGTTGAAATTCGGCTTCAAATTAGGAAGATAGACTTTGAAAATTTTCAATCATTACAAGGTGACAGTTGACCTCAACGGGCTTCAATCGATGTTATTCGATGATATCTGACAAAGTTAAATGCAAACCCACTCAAATATATGAGAAATGTTGAAATTCGACTACAAATTAGGAAGATAGACTTTGAAAATTTTCAATTAACACAGTGACAGTTGACCTCAATGGGCTTCAATGGATGTTATTCGATGATATCTGACAAAGTTAAATGCAAACTCACTCGAATATATTGGAAATGTTGAAATTCGACTACAAATTAGGAAGATAGACTTTGAAAATTTTCAATTAACACAAAGTGACAGTTGACCTCAATGGGCTTCAATCGATGTTATTCGATGATATCTGACAAAGTTAGATGCAAACCTACTCAAATATATGAGAAATGTTGAAATTCGACTTCAAATTAGGAAGATAGACTTTGAAAATTTTCAATTAACACAAAGTGACAGTTGACCTCAATGGGCTTCAATCGATGTTATTCGATGATATCTGACAAAGTTAGATGCAAACCTACTCAAATATATGAGGAATGTTGAAATTCGACTTCAAAATAGGAAGATAGACTTTGAAATATTTCAATTATTACAAAGTGACAGTTGACCTCAACGGGCTCCAATCGATGTTATTCGATGATATCTGACAAAGTTAGATGCAAACCTACTCAAATATATGAGAAATGTTGAAATTCGACTTCAAATTAGGAAGATAGACTTTGAAAATTTTCAATTAACACAAAGTGACAGTTGACCTCAATGGGCTTCAATCGATGTTATTCGATGATATCTGACAAAGTTAGATGCAAACCTACTCAAATATATGAGAAATGTTGAAATTCGACTTAAAATTAGGAAGATAGACTTCGAAAATTTTCAATTAACACAAAGTGACAGTTGACCTCAATGGGCTTCAATCGATGTTATTCGATGATATCTGACAAAGTTAGATGCAAACCTACTCAAATATATGAGAAATGTTGAAATTCGACTTCAAATTAGGAAGATAGACTTTGAAAATTTTCAATTAACACAAAGTGACAGTTGACCTCAATGGGCTTCAATCGATGTTATTCGATGATATCTGACAAAGTTAAATGCAAACCCACTCAAATATATGAGGAATGTTGAAATTCGACTTCAAAATAGGAAGATAGACTTTGAAATATTTCAATTATTACAAAGTGACAGTTGACCTCAACGGGCTCCAATCGATGTTATTCGATGATATCTGACAAAGTTAGATGCAAACCTACTCAAATATATGAGAAATGTTGAAATTCGACTTCAAATTAGGAAGATAGACTTTGAAAATTTTCAATTAACACAAAGTGACAGTTGACCTCAATGGGCTTCAATCGATGTTATTCGATGATATCTGACAAAGTTAGATGCAAACCTACTCAAATATATGAGAAATGTTGAAATTCGACTTAAAATTAGGAAGATAGACTTCGAAAATTTTCAATTATTACAAAGTGACAGTTGACCCCAACGGTCTTCAATCGATGTTATTCGATGATATCTGACAAAGTTAGATGCAAACCTACTCAAATATATGAGAAATGTTGAAATTCGACTTCAAATTAGGAAGATAGACTTTGAAAATTTTCAATCATTACAAGGTGACAGTTGACCTCAACGGGCTTCAATCGATGTTATTCGATGATATCTGACAAAGTTAAATGCAAACCCACTCAAATATATGAGAAATGTTGAAATTCGACTTCAAATTAGGAAGATAGACTTTGAAAATTTTCAATTAACACAAAGTGACAGTTGACCTCAATGGGCTTCAATCGATGTTATTCGATGATATCTGACAAAGTTAGATGCAAACCTACTCAAATATATGAGAAATGTTGAAATTCGACTTCAAATTAGGAAGATAGACTTCGAAAATTTTCAATCATTACAAGGTGACAGTTGACCTCAACGGGCTTCAATCGATGTTATTCGATGATATCTGACAAAGTTAGATGCAAACCTACTCAAATATATGAGAAATGTTGAAATTCGACTTCAAATTAGGAAGATAGACTTTGAAAATTTTCAATTATTACAAAGTGACAGTTGACCTCAACGGGCTTCAATCGATGTTATTCGATGATATCTGACAAAGTTAGATGCAAACCTACTCAAATATATGAGAAATGTTGAAATTCGGCTTCAAATTAGGAAGATAGACTTTGAAAATTTTCAATCATTACAAGGTGACAGTTGACCTCAACGGGCTTCAATCGATGTTATTCGATGATATCTGACAAAGTTAAATGCAAACCCACTCAAATATATGAGAAATGTTGAAATTCGACTACAAATTAGGAAGATAGACTTTGAAAATTTTCAATTAACACAGTGACAGTTGACCTCAATGGGCTTCAATGGATGTTATTCGATGATATCTGACAAAGTTAAATGCAAACTCACTCGAATATATTGGAAATGTTGAAATTCGACTACAAATTAGGAAGATAGACTTTGAAAATTTTCAATTAACACAAAGTGACAGTTGACCTCAATGGGCTTCAATCGATGTTATTCGATGATATCTGACAAAGTTAGATGCAAACCTACTCAAATATATGAGAAATGTTGAAATTCGACTTCAAATTAGGAAGATAGACTTTGAAAATTTTCAATTAACACAAAGTGACAGTTGACCTCAATGGGCTTCAATCGATGTTATTCGATGATATCTGACAAAGTTAGATGCAAACCTACTCAAATATATGAGGAATGTTGAAATTCGACTTCAAAATAGGAAGATAGACTTTGAAATATTTCAATTATTACAAAGTGACAGTTGACCTCAACGGGCTCCAATCGATGTTATTCGATGATATCTGACAAAGTTAGATGCAAACCTACTCAAATATATGAGAAATGTTGAAATTCGACTTCAAATTAGGAAGATAGACTTTGAAAATTTTCAATTAACACAAAGTGACAGTTGACCTCAATGGGCTTCAATCGATGTTATTCGATGATATCTGACAAAGTTAGATGCAAACCTACTCAAATATATGAGAAATGTTGAAATTCGACTTAAAATTAGGAAGATAGACTTCGAAAATTTTCAATTAACACAAAGTGACAGTTGACCTCAATGGGCTTCAATCGATGTTATTCGATGATATCTGACAAAGTTAGATGCAAACCTACTCAAATATATGAGAAATGTTGAAATTCGACTTCAAATTAGGAAGATAGACTTTGAAAATTTTCAATTAACACAAAGTGACAGTTGACCTCAATGGGCTTCAATCGATGTTATTCGATGATATCTGACAAAGTTAAATGCAAACCCACTCAAATATATGAGGAATGTTGAAATTCGACTTCAAAATAGGAAGATAGACTTTGAAATATTTCAATTATTACAAAGTGACAGTTGACCTCAACGGGCTCCAATCGATGTTATTCGATGATATCTGACAAAGTTAGATGCAAACCTACTCAAATATATGAGAAATGTTGAAATTCGACTTCAAATTAGGAAGATAGACTTTGAAAATTTTCAATTAACACAAAGTGACAGTTGACCTCAATGGGCTTCAATCGATGTTATTCGATGATATCTGACAAAGTTAGATGCAAACCTACTCAAATATATGAGAAATGTTGAAATTCGACTTAAAATTAGGAAGATAGACTTCGAAAATTTTCAATCATTACAAGGTGACAGTTGACCTCAACGGGCTTCAATCGATGTTATTCGATGATATCTGACAAAGTTAGATGCAAACCTACTCAAATATATGAGAAATGTTGAAATTCGACTTCAAATTAGGAAGATAGACTTTGAAAATTTTCAATTATTACAAAGTGACAGTTGACCTCAATGGGCTTCAATCGATGTTATTCGATGATATCTGACAAACTTAGATGCAAACTCGCTCAAATATATGAGAAATGTTGAAATTCGACTTCAAAATAGGAAGATAGACTTTGAAAATTTTCAATTTACACAATGTGACAGATGACCTCAATGGGCTTCAATGGATGTTATTCGATGATATCTGACAAAGTTAGATGCAAACCTACTCAAATATATGAGAAATGTTGAAATTCGACTTCAAATTAGGAAGATAGACTTTGAAAATTTTCAATTATTGCAAAGTGACAGTTGACCTCAATGGGCTTCAATCGATGTTATTCGATGATATCTGACAAAGTTAGATGCAAACTCGCTCAAATATATGAGAAATGTTGAAATTCGACTTCAAATTAGGAAGATAGACTTCGAAAATTTTCAATTATTACAAAGTGACAGTTGACCTCAACGGGCTTCAATCGATGTTATTCGATGATATCTGACAAAGTTAGATGCAAACCTACTCAAATATATGAGAAATGTTGAAATTCGACTTCAAATTAGGAAGATAGACTTTGAAAATTTTCAATTATTACAAAGTGACAGTTGACCTCAATGGGCTTCAATCGATGTTATTCGATGATATCTGACAAACTTAGATGCAAACTCGCTCAAATATATGAGAAATGTTGAAATTCGACTTCAAAATAGGAAGATAGACTTTGAAAATTTTCAATTTACACAATGTGACAGATGACCTCAATGGGCTTCAATGGATGTTATTCGATGATATCTGACAAAGTTAGATGCAAACCTACTCAAATATATGAGAAATGTTGAAATTCGACTTCAAATTAGGAAGATAGACTTTGAAAATTTTCAATTATTGCAAAGTGACAGTTGACCTCAATGGGCTTCAATCGATGTTATTCGATGATATCTGACAAAGTTAGATGCAAACTCGCTCAAATATATGAGAAATGTTGAAATTCGACTTCAAAATAGGAAGATAGACTTTGAAAATTTTCAATTATTACAAAGTGACAGTTGACCTCAATGGGCTCCAATCGATGTTATCCGATGATATCTGACAGTTAGATGCAAACTCACTCAAATATATGAGAAATGTTGAAATTCGATTTCAAATTAGGAAGAAAGACTTTGAAAATTTTCAATTAACACAAAGTGACAGTTGACCTCAATGGGCTTCAATCGATGTTATTCGATGATATCTGACAAAGTTAGATGCAAACCTACTCAAATATATGAGAAATGTTGAAATTCGACTTCAAAATAGGAAGATAGACTTTGAAAATTTTCAATTATTACAAAGTGACAGTTGACCTCAATGGGCTTCAATCGATGTTATCCGATGATATCTGACAGTTAGATGCAAACTCACTCAAATGTATGAGAAATGTTGAAATTCGATTTCAAATTAGGAAGATAGACTTTGAAAATTTTCAATTATTACAAAGTGACAGTTGACCTCAACGGGCTTCAATCGATGTTATTCGATGATATCTGACAAAGTTAGATGCAAACCTACTCAAATATATGAGAAATGTTGAAATTCGACTTCAAATTAGGAAGATAGACTTTGAAAATTTTCAATCATTACAAGGTGACAGTTGACCTCAACGGGCTTCAATCGATGTTATTCGATGATATCTGACAAAGTTAAATGCAAACCCACTCAAATATATGAGAAATGTTGAAATTCGACTTCAAATTAGGAAGATAGACTTTGAAAATTTTCAATTAACACAAAGTGACAGTTGACCTCAATGGGCTTCAATCGATGTTATTCGATGATATCTGACAAAGTTAGATGCAAACCTACTCAAATATATGAGAAATGTTGAAATTCGACTTCAAATTAGGAAGATAGACTTCGAAAATTTTCAATCATTACAAGGTGACAGTTGACCTCAACGGGCTTCAATCGATGTTATTCGATGATATCTGACAAAGTTAGATGCAAACCTACTGAAATATATGAGAAATGTTGAAATTCGACTTCAAATTAGGAAGATAGACTTTGAAAATTTTCAATTATTACAAAGTGACAGTTGACCTCAACGGGCTTCAATCGATGTTATTCGATGATATCTGACAAAGTTAGATGCAAACCTACTCAAATATATGAGAAATGTTGAAATTCGGCTTCAAATTAGGAAGATAGACTTTGAAAATTTTCAATCATTACAAGGTGACAGTTGACCTCAACGGGCTTCAATCGATGTTATTCGATGATATCTGACAAAGTTAAATGCAAACCCACTCAAATATATGAGAAATGTTGAAATTCGACTACAAATTAGGAAGATAGACTTTGAAAATTTTCAATTAACACAGTGACAGTTGACCTCAATGGGCTTCAATGGATGTTATTCGATGATATCTGACAAAGTTAAATGCAAACTCACTCGAATATATTGGAAATGTTGAAATTCGACTACAAATTAGGAAGATAGACTTTGAAAATTTTCAATTAACACAAAGTGACAGTTGACCTCAATGGGCTTCAATCGATGTTATTCGATGATATCTGACAAAGTTAAATGCAAACCCACTCAAATATATGAGGAATGTTGAAATTCGACTTCAAAATAGGAAGATAGACTTTGAAATATTTCAATTATTACAAAGTGACAGTTGACCTCAACGGGCTTCAATCGATGTTATTCGATGATATCTGACAAAGTTAGATGCAAACCTACTCAAATATATGAGAAATGTTGAAATTCGACTTCAAATTAGGAAGATAGACTTTGAAAATTTTCAATTAACACAAAGTGACAGTTGACCTCAATGGGCTTCAATCGATGTTATTCGATGATATCTGACAAAGTTAGATGCAAACCTACTCAAATATATGAGAAATGTTGAAATTCGACTTCAAATTAGGAAGATAGACTTCGAAAATTTTCAATCATTACAAGGTGACAGTTGACCTCAACGGGCTTCAATCGATGTTATTCGATGATATCTGACAAAGTTAGATGCAAACCTACTCAAATATATGAGAAATGTTGAAATTCGACTTCAAATTAGGAAGATAGACTTCGAAAATTTTCAATTATTACAAAGTGACAGTTGACCTCAACGGGCTTCAATCGATGTTATTCGATGATATCTGACAAAGTTAGATGCAAACCTACTCAAATATATGAGAAATGTTGAAATTCGACTTCAAATTAGGAAGATAGACTTTGAAAATTTTCAATTATTACAAAGTGACAGTTGACCTCAATGGGCTTCAATCGATGTTATTCGATGATATCTGACAAACTTAGATGCAAACTCGCTCAAATATATGAGAAATGTTGAAATTCGACTTCAAAATAGGAAGATAGACTTTGAAAATTTTCAATTTACACAATGTGACAGATGACCTCAATGGGCTTCAATGGATGTTATTCGATGATATCTGACAAAGTTAGATGCAAACCTACTCAAATATATGAGAAATGTTGAAATTCGACTTCAAATTAGGAAGATAGACTTTGAAAATTTTCAATTATTGCAAAGTGACAGTTGACCTCAATGGGCTTCAATCGATGTTATTCGATGATATCTGACAAAGTTAGATGCAAACTCGCTCAAATATATGAGAAATGTTGAAATTCGACTTCAAATTAGGAAGATAGACTTCGAAAATTTTCAATTATTACAAAGTGACAGTAGACCTCAACGGGCTTCAATCGATGTTATTCGATGATATCTGACAAAGTTAGATGCAAACCTACTCAAATATATGAGAAATGTTGAAATTCGACTTCAAATTAGGAAGATAGACTTTGAAAATTTTCAATTATTACAAAGTGACAGTTGACCTCAATGGGCTTCAATCGATGTTATTCGATGATATCTGACAAACTTAGATGCAAACTCGCTCAAATATATGAGAAATGTTGAAATTCGACTTCAAAATAGGAAGATAGACTTTGAAAATTTTCAATTTACACAATGTGACAGATGACCTCAATGGGCTTCAATGGATGTTATTCGATGATATCTGACAAAGTTAGATGCAAACCTACTCAAATATTATGAGAAATGTTGAAATTCGACTTCAAATTAGGAAGATAGACTTTGAAAATTTTCAATTATTGCAAAGTGACAGTTGACCTCAATGGGCTTCAATCGATGTTATTCGATGATATCTGACAAAGTTAGATGCAAACTCGCTCAAATATATGAGAAATGTTGAAATTCGGACTTCAAAATAGGAAGATAGACTTTGAAAATTTTCAATTATTACAAAGTGACAGTTGACCTCAATGGGCTCCAATCGATGTTATCCGATGATATCTGACAGTTAGATGCAAACTCACTCAAATATATGAGAAATGTTGAAATTCGATTTCAAATTAGGAGAAAGACTTTGAAAATTTTCAATTAACACAAAGTGACAGTTGACCGTCAATGGGCTTCAATCGATGTTATTCGATGATATCTGACAAGTTAGATGCAAACCTACTCAAATATATGAGAAATGTTGAAATTCGACTTCATATTAGGAAGATAGACTTCGAAATTTTCAATCATTACAAGGTGACAGTTGACCTCAACGGGCTTCAATCGATGTTATTCGATGATATCTGACAAAGTCTAGATGCAAACCTACTCAAATATATGAGAAATGTTGAATTCAACTTCAAATTAGGAAGATAGACTTCGAAAATTTTCAATCATTACAAGGTGACAGTTGACCTCAACGGCTTCAATCGATGTTATTCGATGATATCTGACAAAGTTAGATGCAAACCTACTCAAATATATGAGAATGTTGAAATTCGACTTCAAATTAGGAAGATAGACTTTGAAAATTTTCAATTATTACAAAGTGACAGTTGACCTCAATGGGCTTCAATCGATCGTATTCGATGATATCTGACAAAGTAGATGCAAACTCGCTCAAATATATGAGAAATGTTGAAATTCGACTTCAAAATAGGAAGAATAGACTTTGAAAATTTTCAATTATTACAAAGTGACAGTTGACCTCAATGGGCTTCAATCGATGTTATCCGATGATATCTGACAGTTAGATGCAAACTCACTCAAATGTATGAGAAATGTTGAAATTCGATTTCAAATTAGGAAGATAGACTTTGAAAATTTTCAATTAACACAAAGTGACAGTTGACCTCAATGGGCTTCAATCGATGTTATTCGATGATATCTGACAAAGTTAGATGCAAACCTACTCAAATATATGAGAAATGTTGAAATTCGACTTCAAATTAGGAAGATAGACTTCGAAAATTTTCAATCATTACAATGTGACAGTTGACCTCAATGGGCTTCAATGGACGTTATTCAATGATATCTGACAAAGTTAGATGCAAATCCACTCAAATATATGAGAAATGTTGAAATTCGACTACAAATTAGGAAGAGAGACTTTGAAAATTCTCAATTATTACAAAGTGACTGTTGACCTCAATGGGCTTCAACGGATGTTATTCGATGATATCTGACAAAGTTAGATGCAAACTGACTCGAATAAATGAGAAATGTTTGAAATTCGACTTCAAGTTAGGAAGATAGACTTTGAAAATTTTCAATTATTACAAAGTGACAGTTGACCTCATTGGCTTCAATCGATGTTATTCGATGATATCTGACAAAGTTAGATGCAAACCTACTCAAATATATGAGAAATGTTGAAATTCGACTTCAAATTAGGAAGATAGACTTTGAAAATTTTCAATTATTACAAAGTGACAGTTGACCTCAATGGGCTTCAATCGATGTTATTCGATGATATCTGACAAAGTTAAATGCAAACCCACTCAAATATATGAGAAATGTTGAAATTCGACTACAAATTAGGAAGATAGACTTTGAAAATTTTCAATTAACACAAAGTGACAGTTGACCTCAATGGGCTTCAATCGATGTTATTCGATGATATCTGACAAAGTTAAATGCAAACTCACTCGAATATATTGGAAATGTTGAAATTCGACCACAAATTAGGAAGATAGACTTTGAAAATTTTCAATTAACACAAAGTGACAGTTGACCTCAATGGGCTTCAATCGAAGTTATTCGATGATATCTGACAAAGTTAGATGCAAACTCGCTCAAATTTATGAGAAATGTTGAAATTCGACTTCAAATTAGGAAGATAGACTTTGAAAATTTTCAATTATTACAAAGTGACAGTTGACCTCAATGGGCTTCAATCGATGTTATCCGATGATATCTGACAGTTAGATGCAAACTCACTCAAATATATGAGAAATGTTGAAATTCGATTTCAAATTAGGAAGATAGACTTTGAAAATTTTCAATTAACACAAAGTGACAGTTGACCTCAATGGGCTTCAATCGATGTTATTCGATGATATCTGACAAAGTTAGATGCAAACCTACTCAAATATATGAGAAATGTTGAAATTCGACTTCAAATTAGGAAGATAGACTACGAAAATTTTCATTTATTACAAAGTGACAGTTGACCTCAATGGGCTTCAATCGATGTTATTCGATGATATCTGACAAAGTTAAATGCAAACTCACTCGAATATATTAGAAATGTTGAAATTCGACTACAAATTAGGAAGATAGACTTTGAAAATTTTCAATTAACACAAAGTGACAGTTGACCTCAATGGGCTTCAATCGAAGTTATTCGATGATATCTGACAAAGTTAAATGCAAACCCACTCAAATATATGAGGAATGTTGAAATTCGACTTCAAAATAGGAAGATAGACTTTGAAAATTTTCAATTATCACAAAGTGACAGTTGACCTCAATGGGCTTCAATCGATGTTATTCGATGATATCTGACAGTCAGATGCAAACTCACTCAAATATATGAGAAATGTTGAAATTCGACTTCAAATTAGGAAGATAGACTTCGAAAATTTTCAATCATTACAATGTGACAGTTGACCTCAATGGGCTTCAATGGATGTTATTCAATGATATCTGACAAAGTTAGATGCAAATCCACTCAAATATATGAGAAATGTTGAAATTCGACTCCAAATTAGGAAGAGAGACTTTGAAAATTCTCAATTATTACAAAGTGACAGTTGACCTCAATGGGCTTCAATCGATGTTATTCGATGATATCTGACAAAGTTAAATGCAAACTCACTCGAATATATTAGTAATGTTGGAATTCGACTACAAATTAGGAAGATAGACTTTGAAAATTTTCAATTAACACAATGTGACTGTTGACCTCAATGGGCTTCAACGGATGTTATTCGATGATATCTGACAAAGTTAGATGCAAACTGACTCGAATAAATGAGAAATGTTGAAATTCGACTTCAAGTTAGGAAGATAGACTTTGAAAATTTTCAATTATTACAAAGTGACAGTTGACCTCATTGGGCTTCAATCGATGTTATTCGATGATATCTGACAAAGTTAGATGCAAACCTACTCAAATATATGAGAAATGTTGAAATTCGACTTCAAATTAGGAAGATAGACTTTGAAAATTTTCAATTATTACAAAGTGACAGTTGACCTCAATGGGCTTCAATCGATGTTATTCGATGATATCTGACAAAGTTAAATGCAAACCCACTCAAATATATGAGAAATGTTGAAATTCGACTACAAATTAGGAAGATAGACTTTGAAAATTTTCAATTAACACAAAGTGACAGTTGACCTCAATGGGCTTCAATCGATGTTATTCGATGATATCTGACAAAGTTAAATGCAAACTCACTCGAATATATTGGAAATGTTGAAATTCGACCACAAATTAGGAAGATAGACTTTGAAAATTTTCAATTAACACAAAGTGACAGTTGACCTCAATGGGCTTCAATCGAAGTTATTCGATGATATCTGACAAAGTTAGATGCAAACTCGCTCAAATTTATGAGAAATGTTGAAATTCGACTTCAAATTAGGAAGATAGACTTTGAAAATTTTCAATTATTACAAAGTGACAGTTGACCTCAATGGGCTTCAATCGATGTTATCCGATGATATCTGACAGTTAGATGCAAACTCACTCAAATATATGAGAAATGTTGAAATTCGATTTCAAATTAGGAAGATAGACTTTGAAAATTTTCAATTAACACAAAGTGACAGTTGACCTCAATGGGCTTCAATCGATGTTATTCGATGATATCTGACAAAGTTAGATGCAAACCTACTCAAATATATGAGAAATGTTGAAATTCGACTTCAAATTAGGAAGATAGACTACGAAAATTTTCAATTATTACAAAGTGACAGTTGACCTCAATGGGCTTCAATCGATGTTATTCGATGATATCTGACAAAGTTAAATGCAAACTCACTCGAATATATTAGAAATGTTGAAATTCGACTACAAATTAGGAAGATAGACTTTGAAAATTTTCAATTAACACAAAGTGACAGTTGACCTCAATGGGCTTCAATCGAAGTTATTCGATGATATCTGACAAAGTTAAATGCAAACCCACTCAAATATATGAGGAATGTTGAAATTCGACTTCAAAATAGGAAGATAGACTTTGAAAATTTTCAATTATCACAAAGTGACAGTTGACCTCAATGGGCTTCAATCGATGTTATTCGATGATATCTGACAGTCAGATGCAAACTCACTCAAATATATGAGAAATGTTGAAATTCGACTTCAAATTAGGAAGATAGACTTTGAAAATTTTCAATTAACACAATGTGACAGATGACCTCAATGGGCTTCAATGGATGTTATTCGATGATATCTGACAAAGTTAGATGCAAACTCACTCGAATATATGAGAAATGTTGAAATTCGACTTCAAAATAGGAAGATAGACTTTGAAAATTTTCAATTATTACAAAGTGACAGTTGACCTCAATGGGCTTCAATCGATGTTATTCGATGATATCTGACAAAGTTAGATGCAAACCCACTCAAATATATGAGAAATGTTGAAATTCGACTACAAATTAGGAAGATAGACTTTGAAAATTTTCAATTAACACAAAGTGACAGTTGACCACAATGGGCTTCAATGGATGTTATTCGATGATATCTGAAAAAGTTAGATGCAAACCTACTCAAATATATGAGAAATGTTGAAATTCGACTTCAAAATAGGAAGATAGATTTTGAAAATTTTCAATTATTACAAAGTGACAGTTGACCTCAATGGGCTTCAATCGATGTTATCCGATGATATCTGACAGTTAGACGCAAACTCACTCAAATATATGAGAAATGTTGAAATTCGACTTCAAAATAGGAAGATAGACTTTGAAAATTTTCAATTATTACAAAGTGACAGTTGACCTCAATGGGCTTCAATCGATGTTATTCGATGATATCTGACAAAGTTAGATGCAAACCCACTCAAATATATGAGAAATGTTGAAATTCGACTACAAATTAGGAAGATAGACTTTGAAAATTTTCAATTAACACAAAGTGACAGTTGACCACAATGGGCTTCAATGGATGTTATTCGATGATATCTGACAAAGTTAGATGCAAACCTACTCAAATATATGAGAAATGTTGAAATTCGACTTCAAATTAGGAAGATAGACTTTGAAAATTTTCAATCATTACAAGGTGACAGTTGACCTCAATGGGCTTCAATTGATGTTATTCAATGATATCTGACAAAGTTAGATGCAAATCCACTCAAATATATGAGAAATGTTGAAATTCGACTACAAATTAGGAAGAGAGATTTTGAAAATTTTCAATTATTACAAAGTGACAGTTGACCTCAATGGGCTTCAATCGATGTTATTCGATGATATCAGACACAGTTAGATGCAAACTCAATCAAATATATGAGAAATGTTGAAATTCGACTTCAAATTAGGAAGATAGACATTGAAAATTTTCAATTATTACAAAGTGACAGTTGACCTCAATGGGCTTCAATCGATGTTATTCGATGATATCTGACAAAGTTAGATGCAAACCCTCTTCAAATATATGAGAAATGTTGAAATTCGACTTCAAATTAGGAAGATAGACTTCGAAATTTTTGAATTATTACAAAGTGACAGTTGACCTCAACGGGCTTCAATCGATGTTATTCGATGATATCTGACAAATTTAGATGCAAACCTACTCAAATCTGACAAAGTTAGATGCAAACTCGCTCAAAAATATGAGAAATGTTGAAATTCGACTTCAAAATAGGAAGATAGATTTTGAAAATTTTCAATTATTACAAAGTGACAGTTGACCTCAATGGGCTTCAATCGATGTTATCCGATGATATCTGACAGTTAGACGCAAACTCACTCAAATATATGAGGAATGTTGAAATTCGATTTCAAATTAGGAAGATAGACTTTGAGAATTTTCAATTAACACAAAGTGACAGTTGACCTCAATGGGCTTCAATGGATGTTATTCGATGATATCTGACAAAGTTAGATGCAAACTCACTCGAATATATGAGAAATGTTGAAATTCGACTTCAAATTAGGAAGATAGACTTTGAAAATTTTCAATTATTACAAGGTGACATTTGACCTTAATGGGCTTCAATCGATGTTATTCGATGATATCTGAGAAGGTTAGATGCAAACCCACTCAGATATATGAGAAATGTTGAAATTCGACTTCAAATTAGGAAGATAGACTTTGAAAATTTTCAATTATTACAAAGTGACAGTTGACCTCAATGGGCTTCAATCGATGTTATTGGATGATATCTGACAAAGTTAGATGCAAACCTACTCAAATATATGAGAAATGTTGAAATTCGACTTCAAATTAGGAAGATAGACTTTGAAAATTTTCAATTATTACAAAGTGACAGTTGACCTCAATGGGCTTCAATGGATGTTATTCGATGATATCTGACAAAGTTAAATGCAAACTCACTCGAATATATTAGAAATGTTGAAATTCGACTACAAATTAGGAAGATAGACTTTGAAAATTTTCAATTAACACAAAGTGACAGTTGACCTCAATGGGCTTCAATCGATGTTATTCGATGATATCTGAGAAGGTTAGATGCAAACCCACTCAAATATATGAGAAATGTTGAAATTCGACTTCAAATTAGGAAGATAGACTTTGAAAATTTTCAATTAACACAATGTGACAGTCTGACAGTTGACCTCATTGGGCTTCAATGGATGTTATTCGATGATATCTGACAAAGTTAGATCCAAACTCACTCAAATATATGAGAAATGTTGAAATTCGACTTCAAATTAGGAAGATAGACTTTAAAAATTTTCAATTATTACAAAGTGACAGTTGACCTCAATGGGCTTCAATCGATGTTATTCGATGATATCTGACAAAGTTAAATGCAAACTCACTCGAATATATGGGGAATGTTGAAATTCGACTTCAAATTAGGAAGATAGACTTTGAAAATTTTCAATTAACACAAAGTGACAGTTGACCTCAATGGGCTTCAATCGATGTTATTCGATGATATCTGAGAAGGTTAGATGCAAACCCACTCAAATATAAGAGAAATGTTGAAATTCGACTTCAAATTAGGAAGATAGACTTTGAAAATTTTCAATTAACACAATGTGACAGTTGACCTCATTGGGCTTCAATGGATGTTATTCGATGATATCTGAAAAAGTTAGATCCAAACTCACTCAAATATATGAGAAATGTTGAAATTCGACTTCAAATTAGGAAGATAGACTTTGAAAATTTTCAATTAACACAATGTGACAGTTGACCTCATTGGGCTTCAATGGATGTTATTCGATGATATCTGACAAAGTTAGATCCAAACTCACTCAAATATATGAGAAATGTTGAAATTCGACTTCAAATCAGGAAGATAGACTTTGAAAATTTTCAATTATTACAAAGTGACAGTTGACCTCAATGGGCTTCAATCGATGTTATTCGATGATATCTGACAAAGTTAAATGCAAACTCACTCGAATATATGAGGAATGTTGAAATTCGACTTCAAATTAGGAAGATAGACTTTGAAAATTTTCAATTATTACAAGGTGACTGTTGACCTCAATGGGCTTCAATCGATGTTATTCGATGATATCTGACAAAGTTAGATGCAAACCCACTCAAATATATGTGAAATGATGAAATTCGACTTCAAATTAGGAAGATAGACTTTGAAAATTTTCAATTAACACAAAGTGACAGATGACCTCAATGGGCTTCAATAGATGTTATTCGATGATATCTTACAAAGTTAGATGCGAACTCACTCGAATATATGAGGAATGTTGAAATTCGACTTCAAAATAGGAAGATAGACTTTGAAAATTTTCAATTATTACAAAGTGACAGTTGACCTCAATGGGCTTCAAACGATGTTGTTCGATGATATCTGACAAAGTTAGATGCAAACCCACTCAAATATATTAGAAATGTTGAAATTCGACTACAAATTAGGAAGATAGACTTTGAAAATTTTCAATTAACACAAAGTGACAGTTGACCTCAATGGGCTTCAATCGATGTTATTCGATGATATCTGACAAAGTTAAATGCAAACCCACTCAAATATATGAGAAATGTTGAAATTCGACTACAAATTAGGAAGATAGACTTTGAAAATTTTCAATTAACACAAAGTGACAGTTTACCTCAATAGGCTTCAATCGATGTTATTCGATGATATCTGAGAAGGTTAGATGCAAACCCACTCAAATATATGAGAAATGTTGGAATTCGACTTCAAATTAGGAAGATAGACTTTGAAAATTTTCAATTATTACAAAGTGACAGTTGACCTCAATGGGCTTCAATCGATGTTATTCGATGATATCTGACAAAGTTAAATGCAAACTCACTCAAATATATGAGGAATGTTGAAGTACGACTTCAAATTAGGAAGATAGACTTTGAAAATTTTCAATTATTGCAAGGTGACAGTTGACCTCAATGGGCTTCAATCGATGTTATTCGATGATATCTGACAAAGTTGGATGCAAACCCACTCAAATATATGTGAAATGTTGAAATTCGACTTCAAATTAGGAAGATAGACTTTGAAAATTTTCATTTAACACAATGTGACAGATGACCTCAATGGGCTTCAATAGATGTTATTCGATGATATCTGACAAAGTTAGATGCGAACTCACTCGAATATATGAGGAATGTTGAAATTCGACTTCAAAATAGGAAGATAGAGTTTGAAAATTTTCAATTAACACAAAGTGACAGTTGACCTCAATAGGCTTCAATCGATGTTATTCGATGATATCTGACAGTAAGATGCAAACTTACTCAAATATATGAGAAATGTTGAAATTCGACTTCAAATTAGGAAGATAGACTTTGAAAATTTTCAATTATTACAAGGTGACATTTGACCTTAATGGGCTTCAATCGATGTTATTCGATGATATCTGAGAAGGTTAGATGCAAACCCACTCAAATATATGAGAAATGTTGGAATTCGACTTCAAATTAGGAAGATAGACTTTGAAAATTTTCAATTATTACAAAGTGACAGTTGACCTCAATGGGCTTCAATCGATGTTATTCGATGATATCTGAGAAGGTTAGATGCAAACCCACTCAAATATATGAGAAATGTTGGAATTCGACTTCAAATTAGGAAGATAGACTTTGAAAATTTTCAATTATTACAAAGTGACAGTTGACCTCAATGGGCTTCAATCGATGTTATTCGATGATATCTGACAAAGTTAAATGCAAACTCACTCAAATATATGAGGAATGTTGAAGTTCGACTTCAAATTAGGAAGATAGACTTTGAAAATTTTCAATTATTACAAGGTGACAGTTGACCTCAATGGGCTTCAATCGATGTTATTCGATGATATCTGACAAAGTTGGATGCAAACCCACTCAAATATATGTGAAATGTTGAAATTCGACTTCAAATTAGGAAGATAGACTTTGAAAATTTTCATTTAACACAATGTGACAGATGACCTCAATGGGCTTCAATAGATGTTATTCGATGATATCTGACAAAGTTAGATGCGAACTCACTCGAATATATGAGGAATGTTGGAATTCGACTTCAAAATAGGAAGATAGACTTTGAAAATTTTCAATTATTACAAAGTGACAGTTGACCTCAATGGGCTTCAATCGATGTTATTCGATGATATCTGACAGTTAGATGCAAACTCACTCAAATATATGAGAAATGTTGAAATTCGACTTCAAATTAGGAAGATAGACTTTGAAAATTTTCAATTAACACAAAGTGACAGTTGACCACAATGGGCTTCAATGGATGTTATTCGATGATATCTGACAAAGTTAAATGCAAACTCACTCGAATATATGAGAAATGTTGAAATTCGACTTCAAATTAGGAAGATAGAGTTTGAAAATTTTCAATCAACACAAAGTGGCTATCGACATAAACTGGCATCAATGACTGTAAGTCGAAAATATCTGACAATATTAGATGTAAACTCACTCAAATATATGAGAAATGTTGAAATTCGACTACAAATTAGGAAGAGAGACTTTGAAAATTTTCAATTATTACAAAGTGACAGTTGACCTCAATGGGCTTCAATCGATGTTATTCGATGATATCAGACACAGTTAGATGCAAACTCACTCAAATATATGAGAAATGTTGAAATTTGACTTCAAATTAGGAAGATAGACTTTGAAAATTTTCAATTAACACAATGTGACTGTTGACCTCAATGGGCTTCAACGGATGTTATTCGATGATATCTGACAAAGTTAGATGCAAACTGACTCGAATAAATGAGAAATGTTGAAATTCGACTTCAAATTAGGAAGATAGACTTTGAAAAATTTCAATTATTATAAAGTGGCAGTTGACCTCAATGGGCTTCAATCGATGTTATTCGATGATATCTGACAAAGTTAGATGCAAACCTACTCAAATATATGAGAAATGTTGAAATTCGACTTCAAATTAGGAAGATAGACTTTGAAAATTTTCAATTAACACAATGTGACAAAAGACCTCAATGGGCTTCAATGGATGTTATTCGATGATATCTGACAGTTAGATGCAAACCCACTCAAATATATGAGAAATGTTGAAATTCGACTTCAAATTAGGAAGATAGACTTTGAGAATTTTCAATTAACACAAAGTGACAGTTGACCTCAACGGGCTTCAATGGATGTTATTCGATGATATCTGACAAAGTTAAATGCAAACTCACTCGAATATATGAGTAATGTTGAAATTCGACTTCAAAATAGGAAGATAGACTATGAAAATTTTCAATTATTACAAAGTGACAGTTGACCTCAATGGGCTTCAAACGATGTTATTCGATGATATCTGACAAAGTTAGATGCAAACCCACTCAAATATATGAGAAATGTTGAAATTCGACTTCAAATTAGGAAGATAGACTTTGAAAGTTTTCAATTATTACAAAGTGACAGTTGACCTCAATGGGCTTCAATCGATGTTATTCGATGATATCTGACAAAGTTAGATGCAAACCCACTCAAATATATGAGAAATGTTGAAATTCGACTTCAAATTAGGAAGATAGACTTTGAAAATTTCCAATTAACACAATATGACTGATGACCTCAATGGGCTTCAATAGATGTTATTCGATGATATCTGACAAAGTTAGATGCGAACTCACTCGAATATATGAGGAATGTTGAAATTCGACTTCAAAATAGGAAGATAGACTATGAAAATTTTCAATTATTACAAAGTGACAGTTGACCTCAATGGGCTTCAAACGATGTTATTCGATGATATCTGACAGAGTTAGATGCAAACCCACTCAAATATATGAGAAATGTTGAAATTCGACTTCAAATTAGGAAGATAGACTTTGAAAGTTTTCAATTATTACAAAGTGACAGTTGACCTCAATGGGCTTCAATGGATGTTATTCGATGATATCTGACAATGTTAGATGCAAACCCACTCGAATATATGAGAAATGTTGAAATTCGACTTCAAATTAGGAAGATAGACTTTGAAAATTTTCAATTAACACAATGTGACAGAAGACCTCAATGGGCTTCAATGGATGTTATTCGATGATATCTGACAAAGTTAGATGCAAACCCACTCAAATATATGAGAAATGTTGAAATTCGACTTCAAATTAGGAAGATAGACTTTGAGAATTTTCAATTAACACAAAGTGACAGTTGACCTCAACGGGCTTCAATGGATGTTATTCGATGATATCTGACAAAGTTAAATGCAAACTCACTCGAATATATGAGTAATGTTGAAATTCGACTTGACTACAAATCAGGAAGATAGACTTTGAAAATTTTCAATTAACACAAAGTGACAGTTGACCTCAATGGGCTTCAATCGATGTTATTCGATGATATCTGACAAAGTTAAATGCAAACTCACTCGAATATATGAGGAATGTTGAAATTCGACTTCAAATTAGGAAGATAGACTTTGAAAATTTTCAATTATTACAAGGTGACAGTTGACCTCAATGGGCTTCAATCGATGATATTCGATGATATCTGACAAAGTTAGATGCAAACCCACTCAAATATATGAGAAATGTTGAAATTCGACTTCAAATTAGGAAGATAGACTTTGAAAATTTCCAATTAACACAATATGACTGATGACCTCAATGGGCTTCAATCGATGTTATTCGATGATATCTGACAAAGTTAAATGCAAACTCACTCGAATATATGAGAAATGTTGAAATTCGACTTCAAATTAGGAAGATAGACTTTGAAAATTTTCAATTAACACAATGTGACAAAAGACCTCAATGGGCTTCAATGGATGTTATTCGATGATATCTGACAGTTAGATGCAAACCCACTCAAATATATGAGAAATGTTGAAGTTCGACTTCAAATTAGGAAGATAGACTTTGAAAATTTTCAATTATTACAAGGTGACAGTTGACCTCAATGGGCTTCAATCGATGTTATTCGATGATATCTGACAAAGTTGGATGCAAACCCACTCAAATATATGTGAAATGTTGAAATTCGACTTCAAATTAGGAAGATAGACTTTGAAAATTTTCATTTAACACAATGTGACAGATGACCTCAATGGGCTTCAATAGATGTTATTCGATGATATCTGACAAAGTTAGATGCGAACTCACTCGAATATATGAGGAATGTTGGAATTCGACTTCAAAATAGGAAGATAGACTTTGAAAATTTTCAATTATTACAAAGTGACAGTTGACCTCAATGGGCTTCAATCGATGTTATTCGATGATATCTGACAGTTAGATGCAAACTCACTCAAATATATGAGAAATGTTGAAATTCGACTTCAAATTAGGAAGATAGACTTTGAAAATTTTCAATTAACACAAAGTGACAGTTGACCACAATGGGCTTCAATGGATGTTATTCGATGATATCTGACAAAGTTAAATGCAAACTCACTCGAATATATGAGAAATGTTGAAATTCGACTTCAAATTAGGAAGATAGAGTTTGAAAATTTTCAATCAACACAAAGTGGCTATCGACATAAACTGGCATCAATGACTGTAAGTCGAAAATATCTGACAATATTAGATGTAAACTCACTCAAATATATGAGAAATGTTGAAATTCGACTACAAATTAGGAAGAGAGACTTTGAAAATTTTCAATTATTACAAAGTGACAGTTGACCTCAATGGGCTTCAATCGATGTTATTCGATGATATCAGACACAGTTAGATGCAAACTCACTCAAATATATGAGAAATGTTGAAATTTGACTTCAAATTAGGAAGATAGACTTTGAAAATTTTCAATTAACACAATGTGACTGTTGACCTCAATGGGCTTCAACGGATGTTATTCGATGATATCTGACAAAGTTAGATGCAAACTGACTCGAATAAATGAGAAATGTTGAAATTCGACTTCAAATTAGGAAGATAGACTTTGAAAAATTTCAATTATTATAAAGTGGCAGTTGACCTCAATGGGCTTCAATCGATGTTATTCGATGATATCTGACAAAGTTAGATGCAAACCTACTCAAATATATGAGAAATGTTGAAATTCGACTTCAAATTAGGAAGATAGACTTTGAAAATTTTCAATTAACACAATGTGACAAAAGACCTCAATGGGCTTCAATGGATGTTATTCGATGATATCTGACAGTTAGATGCAAACCCACTCAAATATATGAGAAATGTTGAAATTCGACTTCAAATTAGGAAGATAGACTTTGAGAATTTTCAATTAACACAAAGTGACAGTTGACCTCAACGGGCTTCAATGGATGTTATTCGATGATATCTGACAAAGTTAAATGCAAACTCACTCGAATATATGAGTAATGTTGAAATTCGACTTCAAAATAGGAAGATAGACTATGAAAATTTTCAATTATTACAAAGTGACAGTTGACCTCAATGGGCTTCAAACGATGTTATTCGATGATATCTGACAAAGTTAGATGCAAACCCACTCAAATATATGAGAAATGTTGAAATTCGACTTCAAATTAGGAAGATAGACTTTGAAAGTTTTCAATTATTACAAAGTGACAGTTGACCTCAATGGGCTTCAATCGATGTTATTCGATGATATCTGACAAAGTTAGATGCAAACCCACTCAAATATATGAGAAATGTTGAAATTCGACTTCAAATTAGGAAGATAGACTTTGAAAATTTCCAATTAACACAATATGACTGATGACCTCAATGGGCTTCAAACGATGTTATTCGATGATATCTGACAAAGTTAGATGCAAACCCACTCAAATATATGAGAAATGTTGAAATTCGACTTCAAATTAGGAAGATAGACTTTGAAAGTTTTCAATTATTACAAAGTGACAGTTGACCTCAATGGGCTTCAATGGATGTTATTCGATGATATCTGACAATGTTAGATGCAAACCCACTCGAATATATGAGAAATGTTGAAATTCGACTTCAAATTAGGAAGATAGACTTTGAAAATTTTCAATTAACACAATGTGACAGAAGACCTCAATGGGCTTCAATGGATGTTATTCGATGATATCTGACAAAGTTAGATGCAAACCCACTCAAATATATGAGAAATGTTGAAATTCGACTTCAAATTAGGAAGATAGACTTTGAGAATTTTCAATTAACACAAAGTGACAGTTGACCTCAACGGGCTTCAATGGATGTTATTCGATGATATCTGACAAAGTTAAATGCAAACTCACTCGAATATATAAGTAATGTTGAAATTCGACTACAAATTAGGAAGAGAGACTTTGAAAATTTTCAATTATTACAAAGTGACAGTTGACCTCAATGGGCTCCAATCGATGTTATTCGATGATATCAGACACAGTTAGATGCAAACTCACTCAAATATATGAGAAATGTTGAAATTTGACTTCAAATTAGGAAGATAGACTTTGAAAATTTTCAATTAACACAATGTGACTGTTGACCTCAATGGGCTTCAACGGATGTTATTCGATGATATCTGACAAAGTTAGATGCAAACTGACTCGAATAAATGAGAAATGTTGAAATTCGACTTCAAATTAGGAAGATAGACTTTGAAAAATTTCAATTATTATAAAGTGGCAGTTGACCTCAATGGGCTTCAATCGATGTTATTCGATGATATCTGACAAAGTTAGATGCAAACCTACTCAAATATATGAGAAATGTTGAAATTCGACTTCAAATTAGGAAGATAGACTTTGAAAATTTTCAATTAACACAATGTGACAAAAGACCTCAATGGGCTTCAATGGATGTTATTCGATGATATCTGACAGTTAGATGCAAACCCACTCAAATATATGAGAAATGTTGAAATTCGACTTCAAATTAGGAAGATAGACTTTGAAAATTTTCATTTAACACAATGTGACAGATGACCTCAATGGGCTTCAATAGATGTTATTCGATGATATCTGACAAAGTTAGATGCGAACTCACTCGAATATATGAGGAATGTTGGAATTCGACTTCAAAATAGGAAGATAGACTTTGAAAATTTTCAATTATTACAAAGTGACAGTTGACCTCAATGGGCTTCAATCGATGTTATTCGATGATATCTGACAGTTAGATGCAAACTCACTCAAATATATGAGAAATGTTGAAATTCGACTTCAAATTAGGAAGATAGACTTTGAAAATTTTCAATTAACACAAAGTGACAGTTGACCACAATGGGCTTCAATGGATGTTATTCGATGATATCTGACAAAGTTAAATGCAAACTCACTCGAATATATGAGAAATGTTGAAATTCGACTTCAAATTAGGAAGATAGAGTTTGAAAATTTTCAATCAACACAAAGTGGCTATCGACATAAACTGGCATCAATGACTGTAAGTCGAAAATATCTGACAATATTAGATGTAAACTCACTCAAATATATGAGAAATGTTGAAATTCGACTACAAATTAGGAAGAGAGACTTTGAAAATTTTCAATTATTACAAAGTGACAGTTGACCTCAATGGGCTTCAATCGATGTTATTCGATGATATCAGACACAGTTAGATGCAAACTCACTCAAATATATGAGAAATGTTGAAATTTGACTTCAAATTAGGAAGATAGACTTTGAAAATTTTCAATTAACACAATGTGACTGTTGACCTCAATGGGCTTCAACGGATGTTATTCGATGATATCTGACAAAGTTAGATGCAAACTGACTCGAATAAATGAGAAATGTTGAAATTCGACTTCAAATTAGGAAGATAGACTTTGAAAATTTTCAATTATTACAAGGTGACAGTTGACCTCAATGGGCTTCAATCGATGTTATTCGATGATATCTGACAAAGTTGGATGCAAACCCACTCAAATATATGTGAAATGTTGAAATTCGACTTCAAATTAGGAAGATAGACTTTGAAAATTTTCATTTAACACAATGTGACAGATGACCTCAATGGGCTTCAATAGATGTTATTCGATGATATCTGACAAAGTTAGATGCGAACTCACTCGAATATATGAGGAATGTTGGAATTCGACTTCAAAATAGGAAGATAGACTTTGAAAATTTTCAATTATTACAAAGTGACAGTTGACCTCAATGGGCTTCAATCGATGTTATTCGATGATATCTGACAGTTAGATGCAAACTCACTCAAATATATGAGAAATGTTGAAATTCGACTTCAAATTAGGAAGATAGACTTTGAAAATTTTCAATTAACACAAAGTGACAGTTGACCACAATGGGCTTCAATGGATGTTATTCGATGATATCTGACAAAGTTAAATGCAAACTCACTCGAATATATGAGAAATGTTGAAATTCGACTTCAAATTAGGAAGATAGAGTTTGAAAATTTTCAATCAACACAAAGTGGCTATCGACATAAACTGGCATCAATGACTGTAAGTCGAAAATATCTGACAATATTAGATGTAAACTCACTCAAATATATGAGAAATGTTGAAATTCGACTACAAATTAGGAAGAGAGACTTTGAAAATTTTCAATTATTACAAAGTGACAGTTGACCTCAATGGGCTTCAATCGATGTTATTCGATGATATCAGACACAGTTAGATGCAAACTCACTCAAATATATGAGAAATGTTGAAATTTGACTTCAAATTAGGAAGATAGACTTTGAAAATTTTCAATTAACACAATGTGACTGTTGACCTCAATGGGCTTCAACGGATGTTATTCGATGATATCTGACAAAGTTAGATGCAAACTGACTCGAATAAATGAGAAATGTTGAAATTCGACTTCAAATTAGGAAGATAGACTTTGAAAAATTTCAATTATTATAAAGTGGCAGTTGACCTCAATGGGCTTCAATCGATGTTATTCGATGATATCTGACAAAGTTAGATGCAAACCTACTCAAATATATGAGAAATGTTGAAATTCGACTTCAAATTAGGAAGATAGACTTTGAAAATTTTCAATTAACACAATGTGACAAAAGACCTCAATGGGCTTCAATGGATGTTATTCGATGATATCTGACAGTTAGATGCAAACCCACTCAAATATATGAGAAATGTTGAAATTCGACTTCAAATTAGGAAGATAGACTTTGAGAATTTTCAATTAACACAAAGTGACAGTTGACCTCAACGGGCTTCAATGGATGTTATTCGATGATATCTGACAAAGTTAAATGCAAACTCACTCGAATATATGAGTAATGTTGAAATTCGACTTCAAAATAGGAAGATAGACTATGAAAATTTTCAATTATTACAAAGTGACAGTTGACCTCAATGGGCTTCAAACGATGTTATTCGATGATATCTGACAAAGTTAGATGCAAACCCACTCAAATATATGAGAAATGTTGAAATTCGACTTCAAATTAGGAAGATAGACTTTGAAAGTTTTCAATTATTACAAAGTGACAGTTGACCTCAATGGGCTTCAATCGATGTTATTCGATGATATCTGACAAAGTTAGATGCAAACCCACTCAAATATATGAGAAATGTTGAAATTCGACTTCAAATTAGGAAGATAGACTTTGAAAATTTCCAATTAACACAATATGACTGATGACCTCAATGGGCTTCAATAGATGTTATTCGATGATATCTGACAAAGTTAGATGCGAACTCACTCGAATATATGAGGAATGTTGAAATTCGACTTCAAAATAGGAAGATAGACTATGAAAATTTTCAATTATTACAAAGTGACAGTTGACCTCAATGGGCTTCAAACGATGTTATTCGATGATATCTGACAAAGTTAGATGCAAACCCACTCAAATATATGAGAAATGTTGAAATTCGACTTCAAATTAGGAAGATAGACTTTGAAAGTTTTCAATTATTACAAAGTGACAGTTGACCTCAATGGGCTTCAATGGATGTTATTCGATGATATCTGACAATGTTAGATGCAAACCCACTCGAATATATGAGAAATGTTGAAATTCGACTTCAAATTAGGAAGATAGACTTTGAAAATTTTCAATTAACACAATGTGACAGAAGACCTCAATGGGCTTCAATGGATGTTATTCGATGATATCTGACAAAGTTAGATGCAAACCCACTCAAATATATGAGAAATGTTGAAATTCGACTTCAAATTAGGGAGATAGACTTTGAGAATTTTCAATTAACACAAAGTGACAGTTGACCTCAACGGGCTTCAATGGATGTTATTCGATGATATCTGACAAAGTTAAATGCAAACTCACTCGAATATATAAGTAATGTTGAAATTCGACTACAAATTAGGAAGAGAGACTTTGAAAATTTTCAATTATTACAAAGTGACAGTTGACCTCAATGGGCTCCAATCGATGTTATTCGATGATATCAGACACAGTTAGATGCAAACTCACTCAAATATATGAGAAATGTTGAAATTTGACTTCAAATTAGGAAGATAGACTTTGAAAATTTTCAATTAACACAATGTGACTGTTGACCTCAATGGGCTTCAACGGATGTTATTCGATGATATCTGACAAAGTTAGATGCAAACTGACTCGAATAAATGAGAAATGTTGAAATTCGACTTCAAATTAGGAAGATAGACTTTGAAAAATTTCAATTATTATAAAGTGGCAGTTGACCTCAATGGGCTTCAATCGATGTTATTCGATGATATCTGACAAAGTTAGATGCAAACCTACTCAAATATATGAGAAATGTTGAAATTCGACTTCAAATTAGGAAGATAGACTTTGAAAATTTTCAATTAACACAATGTGACAAAAGACCTCAATGGGCTTCAATGGATGTTATTCGATGATATCTGACAGTTAGATGCAAACCCACTCAAATATATGAGAAATGTTGAAATTCGACTTCAAATTAGGAAGATAGACTTTGAGAATTTTCAATTAACACAAAGTGACAGTTGACCTCAACGGGCTTCAATGGATGTTATTCGATGATATCTGACAAAGTTAAATGCAAACTCACTCGAATATATGAGTAATGTTGAAATTCGACTTCAAAATAGGAAGATAGACTATGAAAATTTTCAATTATTACAAAGTGACAGTTGACCTCAATGGGCTTCAAACGATGTTATTCGATGATATCTGACAAAGTTAGATGCAAACCCACTCAAATATATGAGAAATGTTGAAATTCGACTTCAAATTAGGAAGATAGACTTTGAAAGTTTTCAATTATTACAAAGTGACAGTTGACCTCAATGGGCTTCAATCGATGTTATTCGATGATATCTGACAAAGTTAGATGCAAACCCACTCAAATATATGAGAAATGTTGAAATTCGACTTCAAATTAGGAAGATAGACTTTGAAAATTTCCAATTAACACAATATGACTGATGACCTCAATGGGCTTCAATAGATGTTATTCGATGATATCTGACAAAGTTAGATGCGAACTCACTCGAATATATGAGGAATGTTGAAATTCGACTTCAAAATAGGAAGATAGACTATGAAAATTTTCAATTATTACAAAGTGACAGTTGACCTCAATGGGCTTCAAACGATGTTATTCGATGATATCTGACAAAGTTAGATGCAAACCCACTCAAAATATATGAGAAATGTTGAAATTCGACTTCAAATTAGGAAGATAGACTTTGAAAGTTTTCAATTATTACAAAGTGACAGTTGACCTCAATGGGCTTCAATGGATGTTATTCGATGATATCTGACAATGTTAGATGCAAACCCACTCGAATATATGAGAAATGTTGAAATTCGACTTCAAATTAGGAAGATAGACTTTGAAAATTTTCAATTAACACAATGTGACAGAAGACCTCAATGGGCTTCAATGGATGTTATTCGATGATATCTGACAAAGTTAGATGCAAACCCACTCAAATAATGAGAAATGTTGAAATTCGACTTCAAATTAGGAAGATAGACTTTGAGAATTTTCAATTAACACAAAGTGACAGTTGACCTCAACGGGCTTCAATGGATGTTATTCGATGATATCTGACAAAGTTAAATGCAAACTCACTCGAATATATGAGTAATGTTGAAATTCGACTTGACTACAAATCAGGAAGATAGACTTTGAAAATTTTCAATTAACACAAAGTGACAGTTGACCTCAATGGGCTTCAATCGATGTTATTCGATGATATCTGACAAAGTTAAATGCAAACTCACTCGAATATATGAGGAATGTTGAAATTCGACTTCAAATTAGGAAGATAGACTTTGAAAATTTTCAATTATTACAAGGTGACAGTTGACCTCAATGGGCTTCAATCGATGATATTCGATGATATCTGACAAAGTTAGATGCAAACCCACTCAAATATATGAGAAATGTTGAAATTCGACTTCAAATTAGGAAGATAGACTTTGAAAATTTCCAATTAACACAATATGACTGATGACCTCAATGGGCTTCAATCGATGTTATTCGATGATATCTGACAAAGTTAAATGCAAACTCACTCGAATATATGAGAAATGTTGAAATTCGACTTCAAATTAGGAAGATAGACTTTGAAAATTTTCAATTAACACAATGTGACAAAAGACCTCAATGGGCTTCAATGGATGTTATTCGATGATATCTGACAGTTAGATGCAAACCCACTCAAATATATGAGAAATGTTGAAATTCGACTTCAAATTAGGAAGATAGACTTTGAGAATTTTCAATTAACACAAAGTGACAGTTGACCTCAACGGGCTTCAATGGATGTTATTCGATGATATCTGACAAAGTTAAATGCAAACTCACTCGAATATATGAGTAATGTTGAAATTCGACTTCAAATTAGGAAGATAGACTTTGAAAATTTTCAAATATTACAAGGTGACAGTTGACGTCAATGGGCTTCAATCGATGTTATTCGATGATATCTGACAATGTTAGATGCAAACCCACTCAAATATATGAGAAATGTTGAAATTCGACTACAAATCAGGAAGATAGACTTTGAAAATTTTCAATTAACACAAAGTGACAGTTGACCTCAATGGGCTTCAATCGATGTAATTCGATGATATCTGACAAAGTTAAATGCAAACTCACTCGAATATATTAGAAATGTTGAAATTCGACTTCAAATTAGGAAGATAGACTTTGAAAATTTTCAATTATTACAAGGTGACAGTTGACCTCAATGGGCTTCAATCGATGTTATTCGATGATATCTGACAAAGTAGATGCAAACCCACTCAAATATATGAGAAATGTTGAAATTCGACTTCAAATTAGGAAGATAGACTTTGAAAATTTCCAATTAACACAATATGACTGATGACCTCAATGGGCTTCAATAGATGTTATTCGATGATATCTGACAAAGTTAGATGCGAACTCACTCGAATATATGAGGAATGTTGAAATTCGACTTCAAAATAGGAAGATAGAATATGAAAATTTTCAATAATTACAAAGTGACAGTTGACCTCAATGGGCTTCAAACGATGTTATTCGATGATATCTGACAATGTTAGATGCAAACCCACTTAAATATATGAGAAATGTTGAAATTCGACTACAAATCAGGAAGATAGACTTTGAAAATTTTCAATTAACACAAAGTGACAGTTGACCTCAATGGGCTTCAATCGATGTTATTCGATGATATCTGACAAAGTTAAATGCAAACTCACTCGAATATATTAGAAATGTTGAAATTCGACTTCAAATTAGGAAGATAGACTTTGAAAATTTTCAATTATTACAAAGTGACAATTGACCTCAATGGGCTTCAATCGATGTTATTCGATGATATCTGACAAAGTTAAATGCAAACTCACTCGAATATATGAGGAATGTTGAAATTCGACTTCAAATTAGGAAGATAGACTTTGAAAATTTTCAATTATTACAAGGTGACAGTTGACCTCAATGGGCTTCAATCGATGTTATTCGATGATATCTGACAAAGTTAGATGCAAACCCACTCAAATATATGAGAAATGTTGAAATTCGACTTCAAATTAGGAAGATAGACTTTGAAAATTTCCAATTAACACAATATGACTGATGACCTCAATGGGCTTCAATAGATGTTATTCGATGATATCTGACAAAGTTAGATGCGAACTCACTCGAATATATGAGGAATGTTGAAATTCGACTTCAAAATAGGAAGATAGACTATGAAAATTTTCAATTATTACAAAGTGACAGTTGACCTCAATGGGCTTCAAACGATGTTATTCGATGATATCTGAAAAAGTTAGATGCAAACCCACTCAAATATATGAGAAATGTTGAAATTCGACTTCAAATTAGGAAGATAGACTTTGAAAGTTTTCAATTATTACAAAGTGACAGTTGACCTCAATGGGCTTCAATGGATGTTATTCGATGATATCTGACAATGTTAGATGCAAACCCACTCGAATATATGAGAAATGTTGAAATTCGACTTCAAATTAGGAAGATAGACTTTGAAAATTTTCAATTAACACAATGTGACAGAAGACCTCAATGGGCTTCAATGGATGTTATTCGATGATATCTGACAGTTAGATGCAAACCCACTCAAATATATGAGAAATGTTGAAATTCGACTTCAAATTAGGAAGATAGACTTCGAGAATTTTCAATTAACACAAAGTGACAGTTGACCTCAACGGGCTTCAATGGATGTTATTCGATGATATCTGACAAAGTTAAATGCAAACTCACTCGAATATATGAGTAATGTTGAAATTCGACTTGACTACAAATCAGGAAGATAGACTTTGAAAATTTTCAATTAACACAAAGTGACAGTTGACCTCAATGGGCTTCAATCGATGTTATTCGATGATATCTGACAAAGTTAAATGCAAACTCACTCGAATATATTAGAAATGTTGAAATTCGACTTCAAATTAGGAAGATAGACTTTGAAAATTTTCAATTATTACAAAGTGACAGTTGACCTCAATGGGCTTCAAACGATGTTATTCGATGATATCTGACAATGTTAGATGCAAACCCACTTAAATATATGAGAAATGTTGAAATTCGACTACAAATCAGGAAGATAGACTTTGAAAATTTTCAATTAACACAAAGTGACAGTTGACCTCAATGGGCTTCAATCGATGTTATTCGATGATATCTGACAAAGTTAAATGCAAACTCACTCGAATATATTAGAAATGTTGAAATTCGACTTCAAATTAGGAAGATAGACTTTGAAAATTTTCAATTATTACAAAGTGACAGTTGACCTCAATGGGCTTCAATCGATGTTATTCGATGATATCTGACAAAGTTAAATGCAAACTCACTCGAATATATGAGGAATGTTGAAATTCGACTTCAAATTAGGAAGATAGACTTTGAAAATTTTCAATTATTACAAGGTGACAGTTGACCTCAATGGGCTTCAATCGATGTTATTCGATGATATCTGACAAAGTTAGATGCAAACCCACTCAAATATATGAGAAATGTTGAAATTCGACTTCAAATTAGGAAGATAGACTTTGAAAATTTTCAATTAACACAATGTGACTGTTGACCTCAATGGGCTTCAACGGATGTTATTCGATGATATCTGACAAAGTTAGATGCAAACTGACTCGAATAAATGAGAAATGTTGAAATTCGACTTCAAATTAAGAAGATAGACTTTGAAAATTTTCAATTATTACAAAGTGACAGTTGACCTCAATGGGCTTCAAACGATGTTATTCGATGATATCTGACAAAGTTAGATGCAAACTCACTCAAATATATGAGAAATGTTGAAATTCGACTTCAAATTAGGAAGATAGACTTTGAAAATTTTCAATTAACACAATGTGACTGTTGACCTCAATGGTCTTCAACGGATGTTATTCGATGATATCTGACAAAGTTAGATGCAAACTGACTCGAATAAATGAGAAATGTTGAAATTCGACTTCAAATTAGGAAGATAGACTTTGAAAAATTTCAATTATTATAAAGTGGCAGTTGACCTCAATGGGCTTCAATCGATGTTATTCGATGATATCTGACAAAGTTAGATGCAAACCTACTCAAATATATGAGAAATGTTGAAATTCGACTTCAAATTAGGAAGATAGACTTTGAAAATTTTCAATTATTACAAAGTGACAGTTGACCTCAATGGGCTTCAATCGATGTTATTCGATGATATCAGACAAAGTTAGATGCAAACCGACTTAATTATATGAGAAGTGTTGAAATTCGACTTCAAATTGGGAAGATAGACTTTGAAAATTTTCAATTAACACAAAGTGACAGTTGACCTCAATGGGCTTCAATGGATGTTATTCGATGATATCTGACAAAGTTAGATGCAAACTCACTCGAATATATGAGAAATGTTGAAATTCGACTTCAAAATAGAAAGATAGACTTTGAAAATTTTCAATTATCACAAAGTGACAGTTGACCTCAATGGGCTTCAATCGATGTTATCTGACAAAGATAGATGCAAACCCACTCAAATATATGAGAAATGTTGAAATTCGACTTCAAATTAGGAAGATGGACTTTGAAAATTCTCAATTAACACAAAGTGACAGTTGACCTCAATGGGCTTCAATCGATGTTATTCGATGATATCTGACAAAGTTAAATGCAAACCCACTCAAATATATGAGAAATGTTGAAATTCGACTACAAATTAGGAAGATAGACTTTGAAAATTTTCGATTAACACAATGTGACAGTTGACCTCAATGGGCTTCAATGGATGTTATTCGATGAAATCTGACAGAGTTAGATGCAAACTCACTCAAATATATGAGAAATGTTGAAATTCGACTTCAAATTAGGAAGATGGACTTTGGAAATTTTCAATTATTACAAAGTGACAGTTGACCTCAATGGGCTTCAATCGATGTTATTCGATGATATCTGACAGTAAGATGCAAACTCACTCAAATATATGAGAAATGTTGAAATTCGACTTCAAATTAGGAAGATAGACTTTGAAAATTTTCAATTAACACAATGTGACAGAAGACCTCAATGGGCTTCAATGGATGTTATTCGATGATATCTGACAGTTAGATGCAAACCCACTCAAATATATGAGAAATGTTGAAATTCGACTTCAAATTAGGAAGATAGACTTTGAGAATTTTCAATTAACACAAAGTGACAGTTGACCTCAACGGGCTTCAATGGATGTTATTCGATGATATCTGACAAAGTTAAATGCAAACTCACTCGAATATATGAGTAATGTTGAAATTCGACTTCAAATTAGGAAGATAGACTTTGAAAATTTTCAAATATTACAAGGTGACAGTTGACGTCAATGGGCTTCAATCGATGTAATTCGATGATATCTGACAAAGTTAAATGCAAACTCACTCGAATATATGAGGAATGTTGAAATTCGACTTCAAATTAGGAAGATAGACTTTGAAAATTTTCAATAATTACAAAGTGACAGTTGACCTCAATGGGCTTCAAACGATGTTATTCGATGATATCTGACAATGTTAGATGCAAACCCACTTAAATATATGAGAAATGTTGAAATTCGACTACAAATCAGGAAGATAGACTTTGAAAATTTTCAATTAACACAAAGTGACAGTTGACCTCAATGGGCTTCAATCGATGTTATTCGATGATATCTGACAAAGTTAAATGCAAACTCACTCGAATATATTAGAAATGTTGAAATTCGACTTCAAATTAGGAAGATAGACTTTGAAAATTTTCAATTATTACAAAGTGACAGTTGACCTCAATGGGCTTCAATCGATGTTATTCGATGATATCTGACAAAGTTAAATGCAAACTCACTCGAATATATGAGGAATGTTGAAATTCGACTTCAAATTAGGAAGATAGACTTTGAAAATTTTCAATTATTACAAGGTGACAGTTGACCTCAATGGGCTTCAATCGATGTTATTCGATGATATCTGACAAAGTTAGATGCAAACCCACTCAAATATATGAGAAATGTTGAAATTCGACTTCAAATTAGGAAGATAGACTTTGAAAATTTCCAATTAACACAATGTGACTGTTGACCTCAATGGGCTTCAACGGATGTTATTCGATGATATCTGACAAAGTTAGATGCAAACTGACTCGAATAAATGAGAAATGTTGAAATTCGACTTCAAATTAAGAAGATAGACTTTGAAAATTTTCAATTATTACAAAGTGACAGTTGACCTCAATGGGCTTCAAACGATGTTATTCGATGATATCTGACAAAGTTAGATGCAAACCCACTCAAATATATGAGAAATGTTGAAATTCGACTTCAAATTAGGAAGATAGACTTTGAAAATTTCCAATTAACACAATATGACTGATGACCTCAATGGGCTTCAATAGATGTTATTCGATGATATCTGACAAAGTTAGATGCGAACTCACTCGAATATATGAGGAATGTTGAAATTCGACTTCAAAATAGGAAGATAGACAATGAAAATTTTCAATTATTACAAAGTGACAGGTGACCTCAATGGGCTTCAAACGATGTTATTCGATGATATCTGACAAAGTTAGATGCGAACTCACTCGAATATATGAGGAATGTTGAAATTCGACTTCAAAATAGGAAGATAGACTATGAAAATTTTCAATTATTACAAAGTGACAGTTGACCTCAATGGGCTTCAAACGATGTTATTCGATGATATCTGAAAAAGTTAGATGCAAACCCACTCAAATATATGAGAAATGTTGAAATTCTACTTCAAATTAGGAAGATAGACTTTGAAAATTTTCAATTAACACAATGTGACAGAAGACCTCAATGGGCTTCAATGGATGTTATTCGATGATATCTGACAGTTAGATGCAAACCCACTCAAATATATGAGAAATGTTGAAATTCGACTTCAAATTAGGAAGATAGACTTTGAGAATTTTCAATTAACACAAAGTGACAGTTGACCTCAACGGGCTTCAATGGATGTTATTCGATGATATCTGACAAAGTTAAATGCAAACTCACTCGAATATATGAGTAATGTTGAAATTCGACTTGACTACAAATCAGGAAGATAGACTTTGAAAATTTTCAATTAACACAAAGTGACAGTTGACCTCAATGGGCTTCAATCGATGTTATTCGATGATATCTGACAAAGTTGAATGCAAACTCACTCGAATATATTAGAAATGTTGAAATTCGACTTCAAATTAGGAAGATAGACTTTGAAAATTTTCAATTATTACAAAGTGACAGTTGACCTCAATGGGCTTCAATCGATGTTATTCGATGATATCTGACAAAGTTAATTGCAAACTCACTCGAATATATGAGGAATGTTGAAATTCGACTTCAAATTAGGAAGATAGACTTTGAAAATTTTCAATTATTACAAGGTGACAGTTGACCTCAATGGGCTTCAATCGATGTTATTCGATGATATCTGACAAAGTTAGATGCAAACCCACTCAAATATATGAGAAATGTTGAAATTCGACTTCAAATTAGGAAGATAGACTTTGAAAATTTCCAATTAACACAATATGACTGATGACCTCAATGGGCTTCAATAGATGTTATTCGATGATATCTGACAAAGTTAGATGCGAACTCACTCGAATATATGAGGAATGTTGAAATTCGACTTCAAAATAGGAAGATAGACTATGAAAATTTTCAATTATTACAAAGTGACAGTTGACCTCAATGGGCTTCAAACGATGTTATTCGATGATATCTGACAAAGTTAGATGCAAACCCACTCAAATATATGAGAAATGTTGAAATTCTACTTCAAATTAGGAAGATAGACTTTGAAAATTTTCAATTAACACAATGTGACAGAAGACCTCAATGGGCTTCAATGGATGTTATTCGATGATATCTGACAGTTAGATGCAAACCCACTCAAATATATGAGAAATGTTGAAATTCGACTTCAAATTAGGAAGATAGACTTTGAGAATTTTCAATTAACACAAAGTGACAGTTGACCTCAACGGGCTTCAATGGATGTTATTCGATGATATCTGACAAAGTTAAATGCAAACTCACTCGAATATATGAGTAATGTTGAAATTCGACTTGACTACAAATCAGGAAGATAGACTTTGAAAATTTTCAATTAACACAAAGTGACAGTTGACCTCAATGGGCTTCAATCGATGTTATTCGATGATATCTGACAAAGTTAAATGCAAACTCACTCGAATATATTAGAAATGTTGAAATTCGACTTCAAATTAGGAAGATAGACTTTGAAAATTTTCAATTATTACAAAGTGACAGTTGACCTCAATGGGCTTCAATCGATGTTATTCGATGATATCTGACAAAGTTAAATGCAAACTCACTCGAATATATGAGGAATGTTGAAATTCGACTTCAAATTAGGAAGATAGACTTTGAAAATTTTCAATTATTACAAGGTGACAGTTGACCTCAATGGGCTTCAATCGATGATATTCGATGATATCTGACAAAGTTAGATGCAAACCCACTCAAATATATGAGAAATGTTGAAATTCGACTCCAAATTAGGAAGATAGACTTTGAAAATTTCCAATTAACACAATATGACTGATGACCTCAATGGGCTTCAATAGATGTTATTCGATGATATCTGACAAAGTTAGATGCGAACTCACTCGAATATATGAGGAATGTTGAAATTCGACTTCAAAATAGGAAGATAGACTATGAAAATTTTCAATAATTACAAAGTGACAGTTGACCTCAATGGGCTTCAAACGATGTTATTCGATGATATCTGACAATGTTAGATGCAAACCCACTTAAATATATGAGAAATGTTGAAATTCGACTACAAATCAGGAAGATAGACTTTGAAAATTTTCAATTAACACAAAGTGACAGTTGACCTCAATGGGCTTCAATCGATGTTATTCGATGATATCTGACAAAGTTAAATGCAAACTCACTCGAATATATTAGAAATGTTGAAATTCGACTTCAAATTAGGAAGATAGACTTTGAAAATTTTCAATTATTACAAAGTGACAGTTGACCTCAATGGGCTTCAATCGATGTTATTCGATGATATCTGACAAAGTTAAATGCAAACTCACTCGAATATATGAAGAATGTTGAAATTCGACTTCAAATTAGGAAGATAGACTTTGAAAATTTCCAATTATTACAAGGTGACAGTTGACCTCAATGGGCTTCAATCGATGTTATTCGATGATATCTGACAAAGTTAGATGCAAACCCACTCAAATATATGAGAAATGTTGAAATTCGACTTCAAATTAGGAAGATAGACTTTGAAAATTTCCAATTAACACAATATGACTGATGACCTCAATGGGCTTCAATAGATGTTATTCGATGATATCTGACAAAGTTAGATGCGAACTCACTCGAATATATGAGGAATGTTGAAATTCGACTTCAAAATAGGAAGATAGACTATGAAAATTTTCAATTATTACAAAGTGACAGTTGACCTCAATGGGCTTCAAACGATGTTATTCGATGATATCTGACAAAGTTAGATGCAAACCCACTCAAATATATGAGAAATGTTGAAATTCGACTTCAAATTAGGAAGATAGACTTTGAAAGTTTTCAATTATTACAAAGTGACAGTTGACCTCAATGGGCTTCAATCGATGTTATTCGATGATATCTGACAAAGTTAAATGCAAACTCACTCGAATATATGAAGAATGTTGAAATTCGACTTCAAATTAGGAAGATAGACTTTGAAAATTTTCAATTATTACAAGGTGACAGTTGACCTCAATGGGCTTCAATCGATGTTATTCGATGATATCTGACAAAGTTAGATGCAAACCCACTCAAATATATGAGAAATGTTGAAATTCGACTTCAAATTAGGAAGATAGACTTTGAAAATTTCCAATTAACACAATATGACTGATGACCTCAATGGGCTTCAATAGATGTTATTCGATGATATCTGACAAAGTTAGATGCGAACTCACTCGAATATATGAGGAATGTTGAAATTCGACTTCAAAATAGGAAGATAGACTATGAAAATTTTCAATTATTACAAAGTGACAGTTGACCTCAATGGGCTTCAAACGATGTTATTCGATGATATCTGACAAAGTTAGATGCAAACCCACTCAAATATATGAGAAATGTTGAAATTCGACTTCAAATTAGGAAGATAGACTTTGAAAGTTTTCAATTATTACAAAGTGACAGTTGACCTCAATGGGCTTCAATGGATGTTATTCGATGATATCTGACAAAGTTAGATGCAAACCCACTCAAATATATGAGAAATGTTGAAATTCGACTCCAAATTAGGAAGATAGACTTTGAAAATTTCCAATTAACACAATATGACTGATGACCTCAATGGGCTTCAATAGATGTTATTCGATGATATCTGACAAAGTTAGATGCGAACTCACTCGAATATATGAGGAATGTTGAAATTCGACTTCAAAATAGGAAGATAGACTATGAAAATTTTCAATAATTACAAAGTGACAGTTGACCTCAATGGGCTTCAAACGATGTTATTCGATGATATCTGACAATGTTAGATGCAAACCCACTTAAATATATGAGAAATGTTGAAATTCGACTACAAATCAGGAAGATAGACTTTGAAAATTTTCAATTAACACAAAGTGACAGTTGACCTCAATGGGCTTCAATCGATGTTATTCGATGATATCTGACAAAGTTAAATGCAAACTCACTCGAATATATTAGAAATGTTGAAATTCGACTTCAAATTAGGAAGATAGACTTTGAAAATTTTCAATTATTACAAAGTGACAGTTGACCTCAATGGGCTTCAATCGATGTTATTCGATGATATCTGACAAAGTTAAATGCAAACTCACTCGAATATATGAAGAATGTTGAAATTCGACTTCAAATTAGGAAGATAGACTTTGAAAATTTCCAATTATTACAAGGTGACAGTTGACCTCAATGGGCTTCAATCGATGTTATTCGATGATATCTGACAAAGTTAGATGCAAACCCACTCAAATATATGAGAAATGTTGAAATTCGACTTCAAATTAGGAAGATAGACTTTGAAAATTTCCAATTAACACAATATGACTGATGACCTCAATGGGCTTCAATAGATGTTATTCGATGATATCTGACAAAGTTAGATGCGAACTCACTCGAATATATGAGGAATGTTGAAATTCGACTTCAAAATAGGAAGATAGACTATGAAAATTTTCAATTATTACAAAGTGACAGTTGACCTCAATGGGCTTCAAACGATGTTATTCGATGATATCTGACAAAGTTAGATGCAAACCCACTCAAATATATGAGAAATGTTGAAATTCGACTTCAAATTAGGAAGATAGACTTTGAAAGTTTTCAATTATTACAAAGTGACAGTTGACCTCAATGGGCTTCAATCGATGTTATTCGATGATATCTGACAAAGTTAAATGCAAACTCACTCGAATATATGAAGAATGTTGAAATTCGACTTCAAATTAGGAAGATAGACTTTGAAAATTTTCAATTATTACAAGGTGACAGTTGACCTCAATGGGCTTCAATCGATGTTATTCGATGATATCTGACAAAGTTAGATGCAAACCCACTCAAATATGAGAAATGTTGAAATTCGACTTCAAATTAGGAAGATAGACTTTGAAAGTTTTCAATTATTACAAAGTGACAGTTGACCTCAATGGGCTTCAATGGATGTTATTCGATGATATCTGACAATGTTAGATGCAAACCCACTCGAATATATGAGAAATGTTGAAATTCGACTTCAAAATAGGAAGATAGACTTTGAAAATTTTCAATTATTACAAAGTGACAGTTGACCTCAATGGGCTTCAATCGATGTTATTCGTTGATATCTGACAAAGTTAGATGCAAACTCACTCGAATATATGAGAAATGTTGAAATTCGACTTCAAAATAGGAAGATAGACTTTGAGAATTTTCAATTATTACAAAGTGACAGTTGACCTCAATGGGCTTCAATCGATGTTATTCGATGATATCTGACAGTTAGATGCAAATTCACTCAAATATATGAGAAAAGTTGAAATTCGACTTCAAATTAGGAAGATAGAGTTTGAAAATTTTCAATCAACACAAAGTGGCTATCCACATAAACTGGCATCAATGACTGTAAGTCGAAAATATCTGATTATATTAGATGTAAACTGACTCAAATATATGAGAAATGTTGAAATTCGACTACAAATTAGGAAGAGAGACTTTGAAAATTTTCAATTATTACAAAGTGACAGTTGACCTCAATGGGCTTCAATCGATGTTATTCGATGATATCAGACACAGTTAGATGCAAACTCACTCAAATATATGAGAAATGTTGAAATTTGACTTCAAATTAGGAAGATAGACTTTGAAAATTTTCAATTAACACAATGTGACTGTTGACCTCAATGGGCTTCAACGGATGTTATTCGATGATATCTGACAAAGTTAGATGCAAACTGACTCGAATAAATGAGAAATGTTGAAATTCGACTTCAAATTAGGAAGATAGACTTTGAAAATTTTCAATTATTACAAAGTGACAGTTGACCTCAATGGGCTTCAATCGATGTTATTCGATGATATCTGACAAAGTTAGATGCAAACCTACTCAAATATATGAGAAATCTTGAAATTCGACTTCAAATTAGGAAGATAGACTTTGAAAATTTTCAATTATTACAAAGTGACAGTTGACCTCAATGGGCTTCAATCGATGTTATTCGATGATATCTGACAAAGTTAAATGCAAACCCACTCAAATATATGAGAAATGTTGAAATTCGACTACAAATTAGGAAGATAGACTTTGAAAATTTTCAATTAACACAAAGTGACAGTTGACCTCAATGGGCTTCAATGGATGTTATTCGATGATATCTGACAAAGTTAAATGCAAACTCACTCGAATATATTAGAAATGTTGAAATTCGACTACAAATTAGGAAGATAGACTTTGAAAATTTTCAATTAACACAAAGTGACAGTTGACCTTAATGGGCTTCAATCGATGTTATTCGATGATATCTGACAGTAAGATGCAAACTTACTCAAATATATGAGAATTGTTGAAATTCGACTTCAAATTAGGAAGATAGACTTTGAAAATTTTCAATTATTACAAGGTGACATTTGACCTTAATGGGCTTCAATCGATGTTATTCGATGATATCTGAGAAGGTTAGATGCAAACCCACTCAAATATATGAGAAATGTTGGAATTCGACTTCAAATTAGGAAGATAGACTTTGAAAATTTTCAATTAACACAAAGTGACAGTTGACCTCAATGGGCTTCAATCGATGTTATTCGATGATATCTGACAGTAAGATGCAAACTTACTCAAATATATGAGAAATGTTGAAATTCGACTACAAATTAGGAAGATAGACTTTGAAAATTTTTAATTAACACAAAGTGACAGTTGACCTCAATGGGCTTCAATCGATGTTATTCGATGATATCTGACAGTAAGATGCAAACTTACTCAAATATATGAGAATTGTTGAAATTCGACTTCAAATTAGGAAGATAGACTTTGAAAATTTTCAAATATTACAAGGTGACATTTGACCTTAATGGGCTTCAATCGATGTTATTCGATGATATCTGAGAAGGTTAGATGCAAACCCACTCAAATATATGAGAAATGTTGGAATTCGACTTCAAATTAGGAAGATAGACTTTGAAAATTTTCAATTAACACAATGTGACAGTTGACCTCATTGGGCTTCAATGGATGTAATTCGATGATATCTGACAAAGTTAGATCCAAACTCACTCAAATATATGAGAAATGTTGAAATTCGACTTCAAATTAGGAAGATAGACTTTTGAAAATTTTCAATTATTACAAAGTGACAGTTTGACCTCAATGGGCCTTCAATCGATGTTATTCGATGATATCTGACAAAGTTAAATGCAAACTCACTCGAATATATGAGGAATGTTGAAATTCGACTTCAAATTAGGAAGATAGACTTTGAAAATTTTCAATTATTACAAGGTGACAGTTGACCTCAATGGGCTTCAATCGATGTTATTCGATGATATCTGAGAAAGTTAGATGCAAACCCACTCAAATATATGAAGAAATGTTGAAATTCGACTTCAAATTAGGAAGATAGGCTTTGAAAATTTTCAATTAACACAATGTGACAGATGACCTCAATGGGCTTCAATAGATGTTATTCGATGATATCTGACAAAGTTAGATGCGAACTCACTCGAATATATGAGGAATGTTGAAATTCGACTTCAAAATAGGAAGATAGACTTAGAAAATTTTTCAATTATATTACAAAGGTGACAGTTGACCTCAATGGGCTTCAAACGAGATGTTATTCGATGATATCTGACAAAGTTAGATGCAAAACCCACTCAAATATATGAGAAATGTTGAAATTCGACTTCAAATTAGGAAGATAGACTTCGAAAATTTCCAATTAACACAATATGACTGATGACCTCAATGGGCTTCAATAGATGTTATTCGATGATATCAGACACAGTTAGATGCAAACTCACTCAAATATATGAGAAATGTTGAAATTCGACTTCAAATTAGGAAGATAGACTTTGAAAATTTTCCATTAACACAAAGTGACAGTTGACCACAATGGGCTTCAATGGATGTTATTCGATGATATCTGACAAAGTTAAATGCAAACTCACTCGAATATATGAGAAATGTTGAAATTCGACTTCAAATTAGGAAGATAGAGTTTGAAAATTTTCAATCAACACAAAGTGGCTATCGACATAAACTGGCATCAATGACTGTAAGTCGAAAATATCTGACAATATTAGATGTAAACTCACTCAAATATATGAGAAATGTTGAAATTCGACTTCAAATTAGGAAGATAGACTTTGAAAATTTTCAATTAACACAAAGTGACAGATGACCTCAATGGGCTTCAATAGATGTTATTCGATGATATCTTACAAAGTTAGATGCGAACTCACTCGAATATATGAGGAATGTTGAAATTCGACTTCAAAATAGGAAGATAGACTTTGAAAATTTTCAATCAACACAAAGTGGCTATCGACATAAACTGGCATCAATGACTGTAAGTCGAAAATATCTGACAATATTAGATGTAAACTCACTCAAATATATGAGAAATGTTGAAATTCGACTACAAATTAGGAAGAGAGACTTTGAAAATTTTCAATTATTACAAAGTGACAGTTGACCTCAATGGGCTTCAATCGATGTTATTCGATGATATCAGACACAGTTAGATGCAAACTCACTCAAATATATGAGAAATGTTGAAATTTGACTTCAAATTAGGAAGATAGACTTTGAAAATTTTCAATTAACACAATGTGACTGTTGACCTTAATGGGCTTTAACGGATGTTATTCGATGATATCTGACAAAGTTAGATGCAAACTGACTCGAATAAATGAGAAATGTTGAAATTCGACTTCAAATTAGGAAGATAGACTTTGAAAATTTTCAATTATTACAAAGTGACAGTTGACCTCAATGGGCTTCAATCGATGTTATTAGATGATACCAGACACAGTTAGATGCAAACTCACTCAAATATATGAGACATGTTGAAATTCGACTTCAAATTAGGAAGATAGACTTTGAAAATTTTCAATTAACACAATGTGACTGTTGACCTCAATGGGCTTCAACGGATGTTATTCGATGATATCTGACAAAGTTAGATGCAAACTGACTCGAATAAATGAGAAATGTTGAAATTCGACTTCAAATTAGGAAGATAGACTTTGAAAATTTTCAATTATTATAAAGTGGCAGTTGACCTCAATGGGCTTCAAACGATGTTGTTCGATGATATCTGACAAAGTTAGATGCAAACCCACTCAAATATATTAGAAATGTTGAAATTCGACTACAAATTAGGAAGATAGACTTTGAAAATTTTCAATTAACACAAAGTGACAGTTGACCTCAATGGGCTTCAATCGATGTTATTCGATGATATCTGACAAAGTTAAATGCAAACCCACTCAAATATATGAGAAATGTTGAAATTCGACTACAAATTAGGAAGATAGACTTTGAAAATTTTCAATCAACACAAAGTGGCTATCGACATAAACTGGCATCAATGACTGTAAGTCGAAAATATCTGACAATATTAGATGTAAACTCACTCAAATATATGAGAAATGTTGAAATTCGACTACAAATTAGGAAGAGAGACTTTGAAAATTTTCAATTATTACAAAGTGACAGTTGACCTCAATGGGCTTCAATCGATGTTATTCGATGATATCAGACACAGTTAGATGCAAACTCACTCAAATATATGAGAAATGTTGAAATTTGACTTCAAATTAGGAAGATAGACTTTGAAAATTTTCAATTAACACAATGTGACTGTTGACCTTAATGGGCTTTAACGGATGTTATTCGATGATATCTGACAAAGTTAGATGCAAACTGACTCGAATAAATGAGAAATGTTGAAATTCGACTTCAAATTAGGAAGATAGACTTTGAAAATTTTCAATTATTACAAAGTGACAGTTGACCTCAATGGGCTTCAATCGATGTTATTAGATGATACCAGACACAGTTAGATGCAAACTCACTCAAATATATGAGACATGTTGAAATTCGACTTCAAATTAGGAAGATAGACTTTGAAAATTTTCAATTAACACAATGTGACTGTTGACCTCAATGGGCTTCAACGGATGTTATTCGATGATATCTGACAAAGTTAGATGCAAACTGACTCGAATAAATGAGAAATGTTGAAATTCGACTTCAAATTAGGAAGATAGACTTTGAAAATTTTCAATTATTATAAAGTGGCAGTTGACCTCAATGGGCTTCAATCGATGTTATTCGATGATATCTGACAAAGTTAGATGCAAACCTACTCAAATATATGATAAATGTTGAAATTCGACTTCAAATTAGGAAGATAGACTTTGAAAATTTTCAATTATTATAAAGTGACAGTTGACCTCAATGGGCTTCAATCGATGTTATTCGATGATATCAGACAAAGTTAGATGCAAACCGACTTAATTATATGAGAAATGTTGAAATTCAACTTCAAATTGGGAAGATAGACTTTGAAAATTTTCAATTATTACAAAGTGACAGTTGACCTCAATGGGCTTCAATCGATGTTATTCGATGATATCTGACAGTTAGATGCAATTTCACTCAAATATATGAGAAATGTTGAAATTCGATTTCAAATTAGGAAGATAGACTTTGAAAATTTTCAATTAACACAAAGTGACAGTTGACCTCAGTGGGCTTCAATGGATGTTATTCGATGATATCTGACAAAGTTAGATGCAAACTCACTCGAATATATGAGAAATGTTGAAATTCGACTTCAAAATAGGAAGATAGACTTTGAAAATTTTCAATTATTACAAAGTGACAGTTGACCTCAATGGGCTTCAATCGATGTTATTCGTTGATATCTGACAAAGATAGATGCAAACCCACTCAAATATATGAGAAATGTTGAAATTCGACTTCAAATTAGGAAGATGGACTTTGAAAATTCTCAATTAACACAAAGTGACAGTTGACTTCAATGGGCTTCAATCGATGTTATTCGATGATATCTGACAAAGTAAAATGCAAACCCACTCAAATATATGAGAAATGTTGAAATTCGACTACAAATTAGGAAGATAGACTTTGAAAATTTTCAATTAACACAATGTGACAGTTGACCTCAATGGGCTTCAATGGATGTTATTCGATGAAATCTGACAGAGTTAGATGCAAACTTACTCAAATATATGAGAAATGTTGAAATTCGACTTCAAATTAGGAAGATGGACTTTGGAAATTTTCAATTATTACAAAGTGACAGTTGACCTCAATGGGCTTCAATCGATGTTATTCGATGATATCTGACAGTAAGATGCAAACTCACTCAAATATATGAGAAATGTTGAAATTCGACTTCAAATTAGGAAGATAGACTTTGAAAATTTTCAATTAACACAATGTGACAGAAGACCTCAATGGGCTTCAATGGATGTTATTCGATGATATCTGACAGTTAGATGCAAACCCACTCAAATATATGAGAAATGTTGAAATTCGACTTCAAATTAGGAAGATAGACTTTGAGAATTATCAATTAACACAAAGTGACAGTTGACCTCAACGGGCTTCAATGGATGTTATTCGATGAAATCTGACAGAGTTAGATGCAAACCCACTCAAATATATGAGAAATGTTGAAATTCGACTACAAATTAGGAAGATAGACTTTGAAAATTTTCAATTAACACAATGTGACAGTTGACCTCAATGGGCTTCAATGGATGTTATTCGATGAAATCTGACAGAGTTAGATGCAAACTTACTCAAATATATGAGAAATGTTGAAATTCGACTTCAAATTAGGAAGATGGACTTTGGAAATTTTCAATTATTACAAAGTGACAGTTGACCTCAATGGGCTTCAATCGATGTTGTTCGATGATATCTGACAGTAAGATGCAAACTCACTCAAATATATGAGAAATGTTGAAATTCGACTTCAAATTAGGAAGATAGACTTTGAAAATTTTCAATTAACACAATGTGACAGAAGACCTCAATGGGCTTCAATGGATGTTATTCGATGATATCTGACAGTTAGATGCAAACCCACTCAAATATATGAGAAATGTTGAAATTCGACTTCAAATTAGGAAGATAGACTTTGAGAATTATCAATTAACACAAAGTGACAGTTGACCTCAACGGGCTTCAATGGATGTTATTCGATGAAATCTGACAGAGTTAGATGCAAACTTACTCAAATATATGAGAAATGTTGAAATTCGACTTCAAATTAGGAAGATAGACTTTGAAAATTTTCAATTATTACAAGGTGACAGTTGACCTCAATGGGCTTCAATCGATGTTATTCGATGATATCTGACAAAGTTAGATGCAAACCCACTCAAATATATGAGAAATGTTGAAATTCGACTTCAATTTAGGAAGATAGACTTTGAAAATTTCCAATTAACACAATATGACTGATGACCTCAATGGGCTTCAATAGATGTTACTCGATGATATCTGACAGAGTTAGATGCGAACTCACTCGAATATATGAGGAATGTTGAAATTCGACTTCAAAATAGGAAGATAGACTATGAAAATTTTCAATTATTACAAGGTGACAGTTGACCTCAATGGGCTTCAATCGATCTTATTCGATGATATCTGACAAAGTTAGATGCAAACACACTCAAATATATGAGAAATGTTGAAATTCGACTTCAAATTAGGAAGATAGACTTTGAAAATTTCCAATTAACACAATATGACTGATGACCTCAATGGGCTTCAATAGATGTTATTCGATTATATCTGACAAAGTTAAATGCAAACTCACTGGAATATATGAGAAATGTTGAAATTCGACTTCAAATTAGGAAGATAGAGTTTGAAAATTTTCAATCAACACAAAGTGGCTATCGACATAAACTGGCATCAATGACTGTAAGTCGAAAATATCTGACAATATTAGATGTAAACTCACTCAAATATATGAGTAATGTTGAAATTCGACTACAAATTAGGAAGAGAGACTTTGAAAATTTTCAATTATTACAAAGTGACAGTTGACCTCAATGGGCTTCAATCGATGTTATTCGATGATATCAGACACAGTTAGATGCAAACTCACTCAAATATATGAGAAATGTTGAAATTTGACTTCAAATTAGGAAGATAGACTTTGAAAATTTTCAATTAACACAATGTGACTGTTGACCTCAATGGGCTTCAACGGATGTTATTCGATGATATCTGACAAAGTTAGATGCAAACTGACTCGAATAAATGAGAAATGTTGAAATTCGACTACAAATCAGGAAGATAGACTTTGAAAATTTTCAATTAACACAAAGTGACAGTTGACCTCAATGGGCTTCAATCGATGTTATTCGATGATATCTGACAAAGTTAAATGCAAACTCACTCGAATATATTAGAAATGTTGAAATTCGACTTCAAATTAGGACGATAGACTTTGAAAATTTTCAATTATTACAAGGTGACAGTTGACCTCAATGGGCTTCAATCGATGTTATTCGATGATATCTGACAAAGTTAGATGCAAACCCACTCAAATATATGAGAAATGTTGAAATTCGACTTCAAATTAGGAAGATAGACTTTGAAAATTTCCAATTAACACAATATGACTGATGACCTCAATGGGCTTCAATAGATGTTATTCGATGATATCTGACAGAGTTAGATGCGAACTCACTCGAATATATGAGGAATGTTGAAATTCGACTTCAAAATAGGAAGATAGACTATGAAAATTTTCAATTATTACAAGGTGACAGTTGACCTCAATGGGCTTCAATCGATGTTATTCGATGATATCTGACAAAGTTAGATGCAAACCCACTCAAATATATGAGAAATGTTGAAATTCGACTTCAAATTAGGAAGATAGACTTTGAAAATTTCCAATTAACACAATATGACTGATGACCTCAATGGGCTTCAATAGATGTTATTCGATGATATCTGACAAAGTTAAATGCAAACTCACTCGAATATATGAGAAATGTTGAAATTCGACTTCAAATTAGGAAGATAGAGTTTGAAAATTTTCAATCAACACAAAGTGGCTATAGACATAAACTGGCATCAATGACTGTAAGTCGAAAATATCTGACAATATTAGATGTAAACTCACTCAAATATATGAGAAATGTTGAAATTCGACTTCAAAATAGGAAGATAGACTATGAAAATTTTCAATTATTACAAAGTGACAGTTGACCTCAATGGGCTTCAAACGATGTTATTCGATGATATCTGACAATGTTAGATGCAAACCCACTCAAATATATGAGAAATGTTGAAATTCGACTACAAATCAGGAAGATAGACTTTGAAAATTTTCAATTAACACAAAGTGACAGTTGACCTCAATGGGCTTCAATCGATGTTATTCGATGATATCTGACAAAGTTAAATGCAAACTCACTCGAATATATTAGAAATGTTGAAATTCGACTTCAAATTAGGAAGATAGACTTTGAAAATTATCAATTATTACAAGGTGACAGTTGACCTCAATGGGCTTCAATCGATGTTATTCGATGATATCTGACAAAGTTAGATGCAAACCCACTCAAATATATGAGAAATGTTGAAATTCGACTCCAAATTAGGAAGATAGACTTTGAAAATTTCCAATTAACACAATATGACTGATGACCTCAATGGGCTTCAACAGATGTTATTCGATGATATCTGACAGAGTTAGATGCGAACTCACTCGAATATATGAGGAATGTTGAAATTCGACTTCAAAATAGGAAGATAGACTATGAAAATTTTCAATTATTACAAAGTGACAGTTGACCTCAATGGGCTTCAAACGATGTTATTCGATGATATCTGACAAAGTTAGATGCAAACCCACTCAAATATATGAGAAATGTTGAAATTCGACTTCAAATTAGGAAGATAGACTTTGAAAGTTTTCAATTATTACAAAGTGACAGTTGACCTCAATGGGCTTCAATGGATGTTATTCGATGATATCTGACAAAGTTAGATGCAAACCCACTCAAATATATGAGAAATGTTGAAATTCGACTCCAAATTAGGAAGAAAGACTTTGAAAATTTCCAATTAACACAATATGACTGATGACCTCAATGGGCTTCAATAGATGTTATTCGATGATATCTGACAGAGTTAGATGCGAACTCACTCGAATATATGAGGAATGTTGAAATTCGACTTCAAAATAGGAAGATAGACTATGAAAATTTTCAATTATTACAAAGTGACAGTTGACCTCAATGGGCTTCAAACGATGTTATTCGATGATATCTGACAAAGTTAGATGCAAACCCACTCAAATATATGAGAAATGTTGAAATTCGACTTCAAATTAGGAAGATAGACTTTGAAAGTTTTCAATTATTACAAAGTGACAGTTGACCTCAATGGGCTTCAATCGATGTTATTCGATGATATCTGACAGTTAGATGCAAACTCACTCAAATATATGAGAAAAGTTGAAATTCGACTTCAAATTAGGAAGATAGAGTTTGAAAATTTTCAATCAACACAAAGTGGCTATCCACATAAACTGGCATCAATGACTGTAAGTCGAAAATATCTGACAATATTAGATGTAAACTCACTCAAATATATGAGAAATGTTGAAATTCGACTACAAATTAGGAAGAGTGACTTTGAAAATTTTCAATTATTACAAAGTGACAGTTGACCTCAATGGGCTTCAATCGATGTTATTCGATGATATCTGACAAAGTTAAATGCAAACCCACTCAAATATATGAGAAATGTTGAAATTCGACTAGAAATTAGGAAGATAGACTTTGAAAATTTTCAATTAACACAAAGTGACAGTTGACCTCAATGGGCTTCAATCGATGTTATTCGATGATATCTGACAAAGTTAAATGCAAACTCACTCGAATATATTAGAAATGTTGAAATTCGACTACAAATTAGGAAGATAGACTTTGAAAATTTTCAATTAACACAAAGTGACAGTTGACCTCAATGGGCTTCAATCGATGTTATTCGATGATATCTGACAAAGTTAAATGCAAACCCACTCAAATATATGAGAAAAGTTGAAATTCGACTACAAATTAGGAAGATAGACTTTGAAAATTTTCAATTAACACAAAGTGACAGTTGACCTCAATGGGCTTCAATTGATGTTATTCGATGATATCTGACAGTAAGATGCAAACTTACTCAAATATATGAGAAATGTTGAAATTCGACTTCAAATTAGGAAGATAGACTTTGAAAATTTTCAATTATTACAAGGTGACATTTGACCTTAATGGGCTTCAATCGATGTTATTCGATGATATCTGAGGAGGTTAGATGCAAACCCACTCAAATATATGAGAAATGTTGGAATTCGACTTCAAATTAGGAAGATAGACTTTGAAAATTTTCAATTAACACAATGTGACAGTTGACCTCATTGGGCTTCAATGGATGTAATTCGATGATATCTGACAAAGTTAGATCCAAACTCACTCAAATATATGAGAAATGTTGAAATTCGACTTCAAATTAGGAAGATAGACTTTGAAAATTTTCAATTATTACAAAGTGACAGTTGACCTCAATGGGCTTCAATCGATGTTATTCGATGATATCTGACAAAGTTAAATGCAAACTCACTCGAATATATGAGGAATGTTGAAATTCGACTTCAAATTAGGAAGATAGACTTTGAAAATTTTCAATTATTACAAGGTGACAGTTGACCTCAATGGACTTCAATCGATGTTATTCGATATCTGACAAAGTTAGATGCAAACCCACTCAAATATATGAGAAATGTTGAAATTCGACTTCAAATTAGGAAGATAGGCTTTGAAAATTTTCAATTAACACAATGTGACAGATGACCTCAATGGGCTTCAATAGATGTTATTCGATATCTGACAAAGTTAGATGCGAACTCACTCGAATATATGAGGAATGTTGAAATTCGACTTCAAAATAGGAAGATAGACTTAGAAAATTTTCAATTATTACAAAGTGACAGTTGACCTCAATGGGCTTCAAACGATGTTATTCGATGATATCTGACAAAGTTAGATGCAAACCCACTCAAATATATGAGAAATGTTGAAATTCGACTTCAAATTAGGAAGATAGACTTTGAAAATTTTCATTTATTACAAAGTGACAGTTGACCTCAATGGGCTTCAATCGATGTTATTCGATGATATCAGACACAGTTAGATGCAAACTCACTCAAATATATGAGAAATGTTGAAATTCGACTTCAAATTAGGAAGATAGACTTTGAAAATTTTCAATTAACACAAAGTGACAGTTGACCACAATGGGCTTCAATGGATGTTATTCGATGATATCTGACAAAGTTAAATGCAAACTCACTCGAATATATGAGAAATGTTGAAATTCGACTTCAAATTAGGAAGATAGAGTTTGAAAATTTTCAATCAACACAAAGTGGCTATCGACATAAACTGGCATCAATGACTGTAAGTCGAAAATATCTGACAATATTAGATGTAAACTCACTCAAATATATGAGAAATGTTGAAATTCGACTTCAAATTAGGAAGATAGACTTTGAAAATTTTCAATTAACACAATGTGACAGTTGACCTCAATGGGCTTCAATCGATGTTATTCGATGATATCAGACAAAGTTAGATGCAAACCGACTCAATTTTATGAGAAATGTTGAAATTCGACTACAAATCAGGAAGATAGACTTCGAAAATTTTCAATTAACACAAAGTGACAGTTGACCTCAATGGGCATCAATGGATGTTATTCGATGATATCTGACAGAGTTAGATGCAAACTCACTCGAATATATGAGAAATGTTGAAATTCGACTTCAAATTAGGAAGATGGACTTTGGAAATTTTCAATTATTACAAAGTGACAGTTGACCTCAATGGGCTTCAATCGATGTTATTCGATGATATCTGACAGAGTTAGATGCAAACTCACTCAAATATATGAGAAATGTTGAAATTCGACTTCAAATTAGGAAGATGGACTTTGGAAATTTTCAATTATTACAAAGTGACAGTTGACCTCAATGGGCTTCAATCGAAGTTATTCGATGATATCTGACAGAGTTAGATGCAAACCCACTCAAATATATGAGAAATGTTGAAATTCGACTTCAAATCAGGAAGATAGGCTTTGAAAATTTTCAATTAACACAATGTGACTGTTGACCTCAATGGGCTTCAACGGATGTTATTCGATGATATCTGACAAAGTTAGATGCAAACTGACTCGAATAAATGAGAAATGTTGAAATTCGACTTCAAATTAGGAAGATAGACTTTGAAAATTTTCAATTATTATAAAGTGGCAGTTGACCTCAATGGGCTTCAATCGATGTTATTCGATGATATCTGACAAAGTTAAATGCAAACTCACTCGAATATATGAGGAATGTTGAAATTCGACTTCAAATTAGGAAGATAGACTTTGAAAATTTTCAATTATTACAAGGTGACAGTTGACCTCAATGGACTTCAATCGATGTTATTCGATATCTGACAAAGTTAGATGCAAACCCACTCAAATATATGAGAAATGTTGAAATTCGACTTCAAATTAGGAAGATAGGCTTTGAAAATTTTCAATTAACACAATGTGACAGATGACCTCAATGGGCTTCAATAGATGTTATTCGATATCTGACAAAGTTAGATGCGAACTCACTCG
>NW_026614056.1:865000-878947 GCF_026230105.1 Diorhabda sublineata | reverse complement strand
GAACTTGTCGAGGTGTAACATATAAAAGTTGTATGAAATAGTAATAACATCGAAAAAAAAAAACCGTGTCAAGTTTGGCGCCTGGCCGGCAGAGGGCGCTAGTGTCTATAAAACCGTGTTAAGTGTGGCTTCTGGCCGGCAGGTGGCGCTAGTGTCTGTAAATTCGTGTCAAGTTTGGCGTCTGGCCGGCAGAGGGCACTAGTGTCTATAAAACCGTGTTAAGTGTGGCTTCTGGCCGGCAGAGGGCGCTAGTGTCTGTAAATTCGTGTCAAGTTTGGCGTCTGGCCGGCAGAGGGCGCTAGTGTCTATAAAACCGTGTTAAGTGTGGCTTCTGGCCGGCAGGTGGCGCTAGTGTCTGTGAATTCGTGCAAGTTTGGCGCCTGGCCGGCAGAGGGCGCTAGTGTCTATAAAACCGTGTTAAGTGTGGCTTCTGGCCGGCAGGTGGCGCTAGTGTCTGTAAATTCGTGTCAAGTTTGGCGTCTGGCCGGCAGAGGGCGCTAGTGTCTATAAAACCGTGTTTAGTTTGTCTTCTGGCCGGCAGAGGGCGCTAGTGTCTGTAAATTCGTGTCAAGTTTGGCGTCTGGCTGGCAGAGGGCGCTAGTGTCTATAAAACCGTGTTTAGTTTGTCTTCTGGCCGGCAGGTGGCGCTAGTGTGTATAAAACCGTGTTAAGCGTGGCTTCAGGCCGGCAGAGGGCGCTAGTGTCTATAAAACCGTGTTTAGTTTGTCTTCTTGCCGGCAGGTGGCGCTAGTGTCTATAAAACCGTGTTTAGTTTTTCTTCTGGCCGGTAGGATATAAGAACTTGTCGAGGTGTAACATATAAAAGTTGTATGAAATAGTAATAACATCGAAAAAAAAAAACCGTGTCAAGTTTGGCGCCTGGCCGGCAGAGGGCGCTAGTGTCTATAAAACCGTGTTAAGTGTGGCTTCTGGCCGGCAGGTGGCGCTAGTGTCTGTAAATTCGTGTCAAGTTTGGCGTCTGGCCGGTAGAGGGCACTAGTGTCTATAAAACCGTGTTAAGTGTGGCTTCTGGCCGGCAGAGGGCGCTAGTGTCTGTAAATTCGTGTCAAGTTTGGCGCCTGGCCGGCAGAGGGCGCTAGTGTCTATAAAACCGTGTTAAGTGTGGCTTCTGGCCGGCAGGTGGCGCTAGTGTCTGTAAATTCGTGTCAAGTTTGGCGCCTGGCCGGCAGAGGGCGCTAGTGTCTATAAAACCGTGTTTAGTTTGTCTTCTGGCCGGCAGAGGGCGCTAGTGTCTATAAAACCGTGTTAAGTGTGGCTTCTGGCCGGCAGGTGGCGCTAGTGTCTGTAAATTCGTGTCAAGTTTGGAGTCTGGCCGGCAGAGGGCGCTAGTGTCTATAAAACCGTGTTTAGTTTGTCTTCTGGCCGGCAGAGGGCGCTAGTGTCTGTAAATTCGTGTCAAGTTTGGCGTCTGGCTGGCAGAGGGCGCTAGTGTCTATAAAACCGTGTTTAGTTTGTCTTCTGGCCGGCAGGTGGCGCTAGTGTGTATAAAACCGTGTTAAGCGTGGCTTCAGGCCGGCAGAGGGCGCTAGTGTCTATAAAACCGTGTTTAGTTTGTCTTCTTGCCGGCAGGTGGCGCTAGTGTCTATAAAACCGTGTTTAGTTTTTCTTCTGGCCGGTAGGATATAAGAACTTGTCGAGGTGTAACATATAAAAGTTGTATGAAATAGTAATAACATCGAAAAAAAAAAACCGTGTCAAGTTTGGCGCCTGGCCGGCAGAGGGCGCTAGTGTCTATAAAACCGTGTTAAGTGTGGCTTCTGGCCGGCAGGTGGCGCTAGTGTCTATAAAACCGTGTTTAGTTTGTCTTCTGGCCGGCAGAGGGCGCTAGTGTCTATAAAACCGTGTTAAGTGTGGCTTCTGGCCGGCAGGTGGCGCTAGTGTCTGTGAATTCGTGCAAGTTTGGCGCCTGGCCGGCAGAGGGCGCTAGTGTCTATAAAACCGTGTTTAGTTTGTCTTCTGGCCGGCAGAGGGCGCTAGTGTCTGTAAATTCGTGTCAAGTTTGGCGTCTGGCCGGCAGAGGGCGCTAGTGTCTATAAAACCGTGTTTAGTTTGTCTTCTGGCCGGCAGAGGGCGCTAGTGTCTGTAAATTCGTGTCAAGTTTGGCGTCTGGCTGGCAGAGGGCGCTAGTGTCTATAAAACCGTGTTTAGTTTGTCTTCTGGCCGGCAGGTGGCGCTAGTGTGTATAAAACCGTGTTAAGCGTGGCTTCAGGCCGGCAGAGGGCGCTAGTGTCTATAAAACCGTGTTTAGTTTGTCTTCTTGCCGGCAGGTGGCGCTAGTGTCTATAAAACCGTGTTTAGTTTTTCTTCTGGCCGGTAGGATATAAGAACTTGTCGAGGTGTAACATATAAAAGTTGTATGAAATAGTAATAACATCGAAAAAAAAAAACCGTGTCAAGTTTGGCGCCTGGCCGGCAGAGGACGCTAGTGTCTATAAAACCGTGTTAAGTGTGGCTTCTGGCCGGCAGGTGGCGCTAGTGTCTATAAAACCGTGTTTAGTTTGTCTTCTGGCCGGCAGAGGGCGCTAGTGTCTATAAAACCGTGTTAAGTGTGGCTTCTGGCCGGCAGGTGGCGCTAGTGTCTGTGAATTCGTGCAAGTTTGGCGCCTGGCCGGCAGAGGGCGCTAGTGTCTATAAAACCGTGTTAAGTGTGGCTTCTGGCCGGCAGGTGGCGCTAGTGTCTGTAAATTCGTGTCAAGTTTGGCGTCTGGCCGGCAGAGGGCGCTAGTGTCTATAAAACCGTGTTTAGTTTGTCTTCTGGCCGGCAGAGGGCGCTAGTGTCTGTAAATTCGTGTCAAGTTTGGCGTCTGGCTGGCAGAGGGCGCTAGTGTCTATAAAACCGTGTTTAGTTTGTCTTCTGGCCGGCAGGTGGCGCTAGTGTGTATAAAACCGTGTTAAGCGTGGCTTCAGGCCGGCAGAGGGCGCTAGTGTCTATAAAACCGTGTTTAGTTTGTCTTCTTGCCGGCAGGTGGCGCTAGTGTCTATAAAACCGTGTTTAGTTTTTCTTCTGGCCGGTAGGATATAAGAACTTGTCGAGGTGTAACATATAAAAGTTGTATGAAATAGTAATAACATCGAAAAAAAAAAACCGTGTCAAGTTTGGCGTCTGGCCGGCAGAGGGCGCTAGTGTCTATAAAACCGTGTTAAGTGTGGCTTCTGGCCGGCAGGTGGCGCTAGTGTCTGTAAATTCGTGTCAAGTTTGGCGTCTGGCCGGTAGAGGGCACTAGTGTCTATAAAACCGTGTTAAGTGTGGCTTCTGGCCGGCAGAGGGCGCTAGTGTCTGTAAATTCGTGTCAAGTTTGGCGTCTGGCCGGCAGAGGGCGCTAGTGTCTATAAAACCGTGTTAAGTGTGGCTTCTGGCCGGCAGGTGGCGCTAGTGTCTGTAAATTCGTGTCAAGTTTGGCGCCTGGCCGGCAGAGGGCGCTAGTGTCTATAAAACCGTGTTTAGTTTGTCTTCTGGCCGGCAGAGGGCGCTAGTGTCTATAAAACCGTGTTAAGTGTGGCTTCTGGCCGGCAGGTGGCGCTAGTGTCTGTAAATTCGTGTCAAGTTTGGCGTCTGGCCGGCAGAGGGCGCTAGTGTCTATAAAACCGTGTTTAGTTTGTCTTCTGGCCGGCAGAGGGCGCTAGTGTCTGTAAATTCGTGTCAAGTTTGGCGTCTGGCTGGCAGAGGGCGCTAGTGTCTATAAAACCGTGTTTAGTTTGTCTTCTGGCCGGCAGGTGGCGCTAGTGTGTATAAAACCGTGTTAAGCGTGGCTTCAGGCCGGCAGAGGGCGCTAGTGTCTATAAAACCGTGTTTAGTTTGTCTTCTTGCCGGCAGGTGGCGCTAGTGTCTATAAAACCGTGTTTAGTTTTTCTTCTGGCCGGTAGGATATAAGAACTTGTCGAGGTGTAACATATAAAAGTTGTATGAAATAGTAATAACATCGAAAAAAAAAAACCGTGTCAAGTTTGGCGCCTGGCCGGCAGAGGGCGCTAGTGTCTATAAAACCGTGTTAAGTGTGGCTTCTGGCCGGCAGGTGGCGCTAGTGTCTGTAAATTCGTGTCAAGTTTGGCGTCTGGCCGGTAGAGGGCACTAGTGTCTATAAAACCGTGTTAAGTGTGGCTTCTGGCCGGCAGAGGGCGCTAGTGTCTGTAAATTCGTGTCAAGTTTGGCGCCTGGCCGGCAGAGGGCGCTAGTGTCTATAAAACCGTGTTAAGTGTGGCTTCTGGCCGGCAGGTGGCGCTAGTGTCTGTAAATTCGTGTCAAGTTTGGCGCCTGGCCGGCAGAGGGCGCTAGTGTCTATAAAACCGTGTTTAGTTTGTCTTCTGGCCGGCAGAGGGCGCTAGTGTCTATAAAACCGTGTTAAGTGTGGCTTCTGGCCGGCAGGTGGCGCTAGTGTCTGTGAATTCGTGCAAGTTTGGCGTCTGGCCGGTAGAGGGCACTAGTGTCTATAAAACCGTGTTAAGTGTGGCTTCTGGCCGGTAGAGGGCGCTAGTGTCTGTAAATTCGTGTCAAGTTTGGCGTCTGGCCGGCAGAGGGCGCTAGTGTCTATAAAACCGTGTTAAGTGTGGCTTCTGGCCGGCAGGTGGCGCTAGTGTCTGTAAATTCGTGTCAAGTTTGGCGCCTGGCCGGCAGAGGGCGCTAGTGTCTATAAAACCGTGTTTAGTTTGTCTTCTGGCCGGCAGAGGGCGCTAGTGTCTATAAAACCGTGTTAAGTGTGGCTTCTGGCCGGCAGGTGGCGCTAGTGTCTGTGAATTCGTGCAAGTTTGGCGCCTGGCCGGCAGAGGGCGCTAGTGTCTATAAAACCGTGTTAAGTGTGGCTTCTGGCCGGCAGGTGGCGCTAGTGTCTGTAAATTCGTGTCAAGTTTGGCGTCTGGCCGGCAGAGGGCGCTAGTGTCTATAAAACCGTGTTTAGTTTGTCTTCTGGCCGGCAGAGGGCGCTAGTGTCTGTAAATTCGTGTCAAGTTTGGCGTCTGGCTGGCAGAGGGCGCTAGTGTCTATAAAACCGTGTTTAGTTTGTCTTCTGGCCGGCAGGTGGCGCTAGTGTGTATAAAACCGTGTTAAGCGTGGCTTCAGGCCGGCAGAGGGCGCTAGTGTCTATAAAACCGTGTTTAGTTTGTCTTCTTGCCGGCAGGTGGCGCTAGTGTCTATAAAACCGTGTTTAGTTTTTCTTCTGGCCGGTAGGATATAAGAACTTGTCGAGGTGTAACATATAAAAGTTGTATGAAATAGTAATAACATCGAAAAAAAAAAACCGTGTCAAGTTTGGCGCCTGGCCGGCAGAGGGCGCTAGTGTCTATAAAACCGTGTTAAGTGTGGCTTCTGGCCGGCAGGTGGCGCTAGTGTCTATAAAACCGTGTTTAGTTTGTCTTCTGGCCGGCAGAGGGCGCTAGTGTCTATAAAACCGTGTTAAGTGTGGCTTCTGGCCGGCAGGTGGCGCTAGTGTCTGTGAATTCGTGCAAGTTTGGCGCCTGGCCGGCAGAGGGCGCTAGTGTCTATAAAACCGTGTTAAGTGTGGCTTCTGGCCGGCAGGTGGCGCTAGTGTCTGTAAATTCGTGTCAAGTTTGGCGTCTGGCCGGCAGAGGGCGCTAGTGTCTATAAAACCGTGTTTAGTTTGTCTTCTGGCCGGCAGAGGGCGCTAGTGTCTGTAAATTCGTGTCAAGTTTGGCGTCTGGCTGGCAGAGGGCGCTAGTGTCTATAAAACCGTGTTTAGTTTGTCTTCTGGCCGGCAGGTGGCGCTAGTGTGTATAAAACCGTGTTAAGCGTGGCTTCAGGCCGGCAGAGGGCGCTAGTGTCTATAAAACCGTGTTTAGTTTGTCTTCTTGCCGGCAGGTGGCGCTAGTGTCTATAAAACCGTGTTTAGTTTTTCTTCTGGCCGGTAGGATATAAGAACTTGTCGAGGTGTAACATATAAAAGTTGTATGAAATAGTAATAACATCGAAAAAAAAAAACCGTGTCAAGTTTGGCGTCTGGCCGGCAGAGGGCGCTAGTGTCTATAAAACCGTGTTAAGTGTGGCTTCTGGCCGGCAGGTGGCGCTAGTGTCTGTAAATTCGTGTCAAGTTTGGCGTCTGGCCGGTAGAGGGCACTAGTGTCTATAAAACCGTGTTAAGTGTGGCTTCTGGCCGGCAGAGGGCGCTAGTGTCTGTAAATTCGTGTCAAGTTTGGCGTCTGGCCGGCAGAGGGCGCTAGTGTCTATAAAACCGTGTTAAGTGTGGCTTCTGGCCGGCAGGTGGCGCTAGTGTCTGTAAATTCGTGTCAAGTTTGGCGCCTGGCCGGCAGAGGGCGCTAGTGTCTATAAAACCGTGTTTAGTTTGTCTTCTGGCCGGCAGAGGGCGCTAGTGTCTATAAAACCGTGTTAAGTGTGGCTTCTGGCCGGCAGGTGGCGCTAGTGTCTGTGAATTCGTGCAAGTTTGGCGCCTGGCCGGCAGAGGGCGCTAGTGTCTATAAAACCGTGTTAAGTGTGGCTTCTGGCCGGCAGGTGGCGCTAGTGTCTGTGAATTCGTGCAAGTTTGGCGCCTGGCCGGCAGGTGGCGCTAGTGTCTGTGAATTCGTGCAAGTTTGGCGCCTGGCCGGCAGGTGGCGCTAGTGTCTGTGAATTCGTGCAAGTTTGGCGCCTGGCCGGCAGAGGGCGCTAGTGTCTATAAAACCGTGTTTAGTTTGTCTTCTGGCCGGCAGAGGGCGCTAGTGTCTGTAAATTCGTGTCAAGTTTGGCGTCTGGCTGGCAGAGGGCGCTAGTGTCTATAAAACCGTGTTTAGTTTGTCTTCTGGCCGGCAGGTGGCGCTAGTGTGTATAAAACCGTGTTAAGCGTGGCTTCAGGCCGGCAGAGGGCGCTAGTGTCTATAAAACCGTGTTTAGTTTGTCTTCTTGCCGGCAGGTGGCGCTAGTGTCTATAAAACCGTGTTTAGTTTTTCTTCTGGCCGGTAGGATATAAGAACTTGTCGAGGTGTAACATATAAAAGTTGTATGAAATAGTAATAACATCGAAAAAAAAAACCGTGTCAAGTTTGGCGCCTGGCCGGCAGAGGGCGCTAGTGTCTATAAAACCGTGTTAAGTGTGGCTTCTGGCCGGCAGGTGGCGCTAGTGTCTATAAAACCGTGTTTAGTTTGTCTTCTGGCCGGCAGAGGGCGCTAGTGTCTATAAAACCGTGTTAAGTGTGGCTTCTGGCCGGCAGGTGGCGCTAGTGTCTGTGAATTCGTGCAAGTTTGGCGCCTGGCCGGCAGAGGGCGCTAGTGTCTATAAAACCGTGTTAAGTGTGGCTTCTGGCCGGCAGGTGGCGCTAGTGTCTGTAAATTCGTGTCAAGTTTGGCGTCTGGCCGGCAGAGGGCGCTAGTGTCTATAAAACCGTGTTTAGTTTGTCTTCTGGCCGGCAGAGGGCGCTAGTGTCTGTAAATTCGTGTCAAGTTTGGCGTCTGGCTGGCAGAGGGCGCTAGTGTCTATAAAACCGTGTTTAGTTTGTCTTCTGGCCGGCAGGTGGCGCTAGTGTGTATAAAACCGTGTTAAGCGTGGCTTCAGGCCGGCAGAGGGCGCTAGTGTCTATAAAACCGTGTTTAGTTTGTCTTCTTGCCGGCAGGTGGCGCTAGTGTCTATAAAACCGTGTTTAGTTTTTCTTCTGGCCGGTAGGATATAAGAACTTGTCGAGGTGTAACATATAAAAGTTGTATGAAATAGTAATAACATCGAAAAAAAAAAACCGTGTCAAGTTTGGCGCCTGGCCGGCAGAGGGCGCTAGTGTCTATAAAACCGTGTTAAGTGTGGCTTCTGGCCGGCAGGTGGCGCTAGTGTCTGTAAATTCGTGTCAAGTTTGGCGTCTGGCCGGTAGAGGGCACTAGTGTCTATAAAACCGTGTTAAGTGTGGCTTCTGGCCGGCAGAGGGCGCTAGTGTCTGTAAATTCGTGTCAAGTTTGGCGCCTGGCCGGCAGAGGGCGCTAGTGTCTATGAAACCGTGTTAAGTGTGGCTTCTGGCCGGCAGGTGGCGCTAGTGTCTATAAAACCGTGTTTAGTTTGTCTTCTGGCCGGCAGAGGGCGCTAGTGTCTATAAAACCGTGTTAAGTGTGGCTTCTGGCCGGCAGGTGGCGCTAGTGTCTGTGAATTCGTGCAAGTTTGGCGCCTGGCCGGCAGAGGGCGCTAGTGTCTATAAAACCGTGTTAAGTGTGGCTTCTGGCCGGCAGGTGGCGCTAGTGTCTGTAAATTCGTGTCAAGTTTGGAGTCTGGCCGGCAGAGGGCGCTAGTGTCTATAAAACCGTGTTTAGTTTGTCTTCTGGCCGGCAGAGGGCGCTAGTGTCTGTAAATTCGTGTCAAGTTTGGCGTCTGGCTGGCAGAGGGCGCTAGTGTCTATAAAACCGTGTTTAGTTTGTCTTCTGGCCGGCAGGTGGCGCTAGTGTGTATAAAACCGTGTTAAGCGTGGCTTCAGGCCGGCAGAGGGCGCTAGTGTCTATAAAACCGTGTTTAGTTTGTCTTCTTGCCGGCAGGTGGCGCTAGTGTCTATAAAACCGTGTTTAGTTTTTCTTCTGGCCGGTAGGATATAAGAACTTGTCGAGGTGTAACATATAAAAGTTGTATGAAATAGTAATAACATCGAAAAAAAAAAACCGTGTCAAGTTTGGCGCCTGGCCGGCAGAGGGCGCTAGTGTCTATAAAACCGTGTTAAGTGTGGCTTCTGGCCGGCAGGTGGCGCTAGTGTCTGTAAATTCGTGTCAAGTTTGGCGTCTGGCCGGCAGAGGGCACTAGTGTCTATAAAACCGTGTTAAGTGTGGCTTCTGGCCGGCAGAGGGCGCTAGTGTCTGTAAATTCGTGTCAAGTTTGGCGTCTGGCCGGCAGAGGGCGCTAGTGTCTATAAAACCGTGTTAAGTGTGGCTTCTGGCCGGCAGGTGGCGCTAGTGTCTGTGAATTCGTGCAAGTTTGGCGCCTGGCCGGCAGAGGGCGCTAGTGTCTATAAAACCGTGTTAAGTGTGGCTTCTGGCCGGCAGGTGGCGCTAGTGTCTGTAAATTCGTGTCAAGTTTGGCGTCTGGCCGGCAGAGGGCGCTAGTGTCTATAAAACCGTGTTTAGTTTGTCTTCTGGCCGGCAGAGGGCGCTAGTGTCTGTAAATTCGTGTCAAGTTTGGCGTCTGGCTGGCAGAGGGCGCTAGTGTCTATAAAACCGTGTTTAGTTTGTCTTCTGGCCGGCAGGTGGCGCTAGTGTGTATAAAACCGTGTTAAGCGTGGCTTCAGGCCGGCAGAGGGCGCTAGTGTCTATAAAACCGTGTTTAGTTTGTCTTCTTGCCGGCAGGTGGCGCTAGTGTCTATAAAACCGTGTTTAGTTTTTCTTCTGGCCGGTAGGATATAAGAACTTGTCGAGGTGTAACATATAAAAGTTGTATGAAATAGTAATAACATCGAAAAAAAAAAACCGTGTCAAGTTTGGCGCCTGGCCGGCAGAGGGCGCTAGTGTCTATAAAACCGTGTTAAGTGTGGCTTCTGGCCGGCAGGTGGCGCTAGTGTCTGTAAATTCGTGTCAAGTTTGGCGTCTGGCCGGTAGAGGGCACTAGTGTCTATAAAACCGTGTTAAGTGTGGCTTCTGGCCGGCAGAGGGCGCTAGTGTCTGTAAATTCGTGTCAAGTTTGGCGCCTGGCCGGCAGAGGGCGCTAGTGTCTATAAAACCGTGTTAAGTGTGGCTTCTGGCCGGCAGGTGGCGCTAGTGTCTGTAAATTCGTGTCAAGTTTGGCGCCTGGCCGGCAGAGGGCGCTAGTGTCTATAAAACCGTGTTTAGTTTGTCTTCTGGCCGGCAGAGGGCGCTAGTGTCTATAAAACCGTGTTAAGTGTGGCTTCTGGCCGGCAGGTGGCGCTAGTGTCTGTAAATTCGTGTCAAGTTTGGAGTCTGGCCGGCAGAGGGCGCTAGTGTCTATAAAACCGTGTTTAGTTTGTCTTCTGGCCGGCAGAGGGCGCTAGTGTCTGTAAATTCGTGTCAAGTTTGGCGTCTGGCTGGCAGAGGGCGCTAGTGTCTATAAAACCGTGTTTAGTTTGTCTTCTGGCCGGCAGGTGGCGCTAGTGTGTATAAAACCGTGTTAAGCGTGGCTTCAGGCCGGCAGAGGGCGCTAGTGTCTATAAAACCGTGTTTAGTTTGTCTTCTTGCCGGCAGGTGGCGCTAGTGTCTATAAAACCGTGTTTAGTTTTTCTTCTGGCCGGTAGGATATAAGAACTTGTCGAGGTGTAACATATAAAAGTTGTATGAAATAGTAATAACATCGAAAAAAAAAAACCGTGTCAAGTTTGGCGTCTGGCCGGCAGAGGGCGCTAGTGTCTATAAAACCGTGTTAAGTGTGGCTTCTGGCCGGCAGGTGGCGCTAGTGTCTGTAAATTCGTGTCAAGTTTGGCGTCTGGCCGGTAGAGGGCACTAGTGTCTATAAAACCGTGTTAAGTGTGGCTTCTGGCCGGCAGAGGGCGCTAGTGTCTGTAAATTCGTGTCAAGTTTGGCGTCTGGCCGGCAGAGGGCGCTAGTGTCTATAAAACCGTGTTAAGTGTGGCTTCTGGCCGGCAGGTGGCGCTAGTGTCTGTAAATTCGTGTCAAGTTTGGCGCCTGGCCGGCAGAGGGCGCTAGTGTCTATAAAACCGTGTTTAGTTTGTCTTCTGGCCGGCAGAGGGCGCTAGTGTCTATAAAACCGTGTTAAGTGTGGCTTCTGGCCGGCAGGTGGCGCTAGTGTCTGTAAATTCGTGTCAAGTTTGGCGTCTGGCCGGCAGAGGGCGCTAGTGTCTATAAAACCGTGTTTAGTTTGTCTTCTGGCCGGCAGAGGGCGCTAGTGTCTGTAAATTCGTGTCAAGTTTGGCGTCTGGCTGGCAGAGGGCGCTAGTGTCTATAAAACCGTGTTTAGTTTGTCTTCTGGCCGGCAGGTGGCGCTAGTGTGTATAAAACCGTGTTAAGCGTGGCTTCAGGCCGGCAGAGGGCGCTAGTGTCTATAAAACCGTGTTTAGTTTGTCTTCTTGCCGGCAGGTGGCGCTAGTGTCTATAAAACCGTGTTTAGTTTTTCTTCTGGCCGGTAGGATATAAGAACTTGTCGAGGTGTAACATATAAAAGTTGTATGAAATAGTAATAACATCGAAAAAAAAAAACCGTGTCAAGTTTGGCGCCTGGCCGGCAGAGGGCGCTAGTGTCTATAAAACCGTGTTAAGTGTGGCTTCTGGCCGGCAGGTGGCGCTAGTGTCTGTAAATTCGTGTCAAGTTTGGCGTCTGGCCGGTAGAGGGCACTAGTGTCTATAAAACCGTGTTAAGTGTGGCTTCTGGCCGGCAGAGGGCGCTAGTGTCTGTAAATTCGTGTCAAGTTTGGCGCCTGGCCGGCAGAGGGCGCTAGTGTCTATAAAACCGTGTTAAGTGTGGCTTCTGGCCGGCAGGTGGCGCTAGTGTCTATAAAACCGTGTTTAGTTTGTCTTCTGGCCGGCAGAGGGCGCTAGTGTCTATAAAACCGTGTTAAGTGTGGCTTCTGGCCGGCAGGTGGCGCTAGTGTCTGTGAATTCGTGCAAGTTTGGCGCCTGGCCGGCAGAGGGCGCTAGTGTCTATAAAACCGTGTTAAGTGTGGCTTCTGGCCGGCAGGTGGCGCTAGTGTCTGTAAATTCGTGTCAAGTTTGGAGTCTGGCCGGCAGAGGGCGCTAGTGTCTATAAAACCGTGTTTAGTTTGTCTTCTGGCCGGCAGAGGGCGCTAGTGTCTGTAAATTCGTGTCAAGTTTGGCGTCTGGCTGGCAGAGGGCGCTAGTGTCTATAAAACCGTGTTTAGTTTGTCTTCTGGCCGGCAGGTGGCGCTAGTGTGTATAAAACCGTGTTAAGCGTGGCTTCAGGCCGGCAGAGGGCGCTAGTGTCTATAAAACCGTGTTTAGTTTGTCTTCTTGCCGGCAGGTGGCGCTAGTGTCTATAAAACCGTGTTTAGTTTTTCTTCTGGCCGGTAGGATATAAGAACTTGTCGAGGTGTAACATATAAAAGTTGTATGAAATAGTAATAACATCGAAAAAAAAAAACCGTGTCAAGTTTGGCGCCTGGCCGGCAGAGGGCGCTAGTGTCTATAAAACCGTGTTAAGTGTGGCTTCTGGCCGGCAGGTGGCGCTAGTGTCTGTAAATTCGTGTCAAGTTTGGCGTCTGGCCGGCAGAGGGCACTAGTGTCTATAAAACCGTGTTAAGTGTGGCTTCTGGCCGGCAGAGGGCGCTAGTGTCTGTAAATTCGTGTCAAGTTTGGCGTCTGGCCGGCAGAGGGCGCTAGTGTCTATAAAACCGTGTTAAGTGTGGCTTCTGGCCGGCAGGTGGCGCTAGTGTCTGTGAATTCGTGCAAGTTTGGCGCCTGGCCGGCAGAGGGCGCTAGTGTCTATAAAACCGTGTTAAGTGTGGCTTCTGGCCGGCAGGTGGCGCTAGTGTCTGTAAATTCGTGTCAAGTTTGGCGTCTGGCCGGCAGAGGGCGCTAGTGTCTATAAAACCGTGTTTAGTTTGTCTTCTGGCCGGCAGAGGGCGCTAGTGTCTGTAAATTCGTGTCAAGTTTGGCGTCTGGCTGGCAGAGGGCGCTAGTGTCTATAAAACCGTGTTTAGTTTGTCTTCTGGCCGGCAGGTGGCGCTAGTGTGTATAAAACCGTGTTAAGCGTGGCTTCAGGCCGGCAGAGGGCGCTAGTGTCTATAAAACCGTGTTTAGTTTGTCTTCTTGCCGGCAGGTGGCGCTAGTGTCTATAAAACCGTGTTTAGTTTTTCTTCTGGCCGGTAGGATATAAGAACTTGTCGAGGTGTAACATATAAAAGTTGTATGAAATAGTAATAACATCGAAAAAAAAAAACCGTGTCAAGTTTGGCGCCTGGCCGGCAGAGGGCGCTAGTGTCTATAAAACCGTGTTAAGTGTGGCTTCTGGCCGGCAGGTGGCGCTAGTGTCTGTAAATTCGTGTCAAGTTTGGCGTCTGGCCGGTAGAGGGCACTAGTGTCTATAAAACCGTGTTAAGTGTGGCTTCTGGCCGGCAGAGGGCGCTAGTGTCTGTAAATTCGTGTCAAGTTTGGCGCCTGGCCGGCAGAGGGCGCTAGTGTCTATAAAACCGTGTTAAGTGTGGCTTCTGGCCGGCAGGTGGCGCTAGTGTCTGTAAATTCGTGTCAAGTTTGGCGCCTGGCCGGCAGAGGGCGCTAGTGTCTATAAAACCGTGTTTAGTTTGTCTTCTGGCCGGCAGAGGGCGCTAGTGTCTATAAAACCGTGTTAAGTGTGGCTTCTGGCCGGCAGGTGGCGCTAGTGTCTGTAAATTCGTGTCAAGTTTGGAGTCTGGCCGGCAGAGGGCGCTAGTGTCTATAAAACCGTGTTTAGTTTGTCTTCTGGCCGGCAGAGGGCGCTAGTGTCTGTAAATTCGTGTCAAGTTTGGCGTCTGGCTGGCAGAGGGCGCTAGTGTCTATAAAACCGTGTTTAGTTTGTCTTCTGGCCGGCAGGTGGCGCTAGTGTGTATAAAACCGTGTTAAGCGTGGCTTCAGGCCGGCAGAGGGCGCTAGTGTCTATAAAACCGTGTTTAGTTTGTCTTCTTGCCGGCAGGTGGCGCTAGTGTCTATAAAACCGTGTTTAGTTTTTCTTCTGGCCGGTAGGATATAAGAACTTGTCGAGGTGTAACATATAAAAGTTGTATGAAATAGTAATAACATCGAAAAAAAAAAACCGTGTCAAGTTTGGCGTCTGGCCGGCAGAGGGCGCTAGTGTCTATAAAACCGTGTTAAGTGTGGCTTCTGGCCGGCAGGTGGCGCTAGTGTCTGTAAATTCGTGTCAAGTTTGGCGTCTGGCCGGTAGAGGGCACTAGTGTCTATAAAACCGTGTTAAGTGTGGCTTCTGGCCGGCAGAGGGCGCTAGTGTCTGTAAATTCGTGTCAAGTTTGGCGTCTGGCCGGCAGAGGGCGCTAGTGTCTATAAAACCGTGTTAAGTGTGGCTTCTGGCCGGCAGGTGGCGCTAGTGTCTGTAAATTCGTGTCAAGTTTGGC
>NW_026614056.1:842500-857500 GCF_026230105.1 Diorhabda sublineata | reverse complement strand
TTCTATTCGTCGTATTTTTAATATTTGATTATTAAATTAATAATAATATTATAATATTTTATACGCGTATAGAATTATCTAACGACATTTATATAATATATATATATATATATATATATATATATATTATTTATTAAATGGTAATTATATATAAATTTTAGAGAAATTATAATATCGTACTTAAAAATATCCGATAAATTTTAACCGCTGCACATGTTTTATTACAAACGAGGCGCGCATAGACAGATATCTCGCACGATATATTCCTCTTAATTATTACAAGTTTTTTAATCTTGAAAGTTTTATACAAATTTCGACACGGTCGGGCGTAAATCTTCGAACACCTTCGAAATAATACGTGAAATATTATTTCTAAAACGAATTTTTATACATATCGAAAGAATCGACACGTGCTTAAAAGTTTCGTTTAGGTACCCGGATGAAGAAAATGTCTTATCATCTTACATAATCATCATCACATATAATATTGTCGAAATTTTTTTGTATTACCTTCGATCGATAAAAAACTTATGTAATAATAAAAAAACGAAATAAAATTTCTCCATAAAAATACAGAAGACAGACACACACGACGACAACAACAACAACAACAACAACAGACGACGTTTCAATAATCTATATATTTTTCGTTTATTATAATAACGATTCTTTATATTAGAACGTTTTTAGTTAACAAGAAATTTTGTTAATGATCGTTCTGTCAATCGTTAATATATATATATATATAATAATAAAAATATATTGTTACTACTATTGTGTCGTCATCGTCGTTCGTCGTCGTCGTCGTCGTCGACTCCTTCTACTAATCTATGATAAAAATTTTTCGTTATTTTTACTGTAAATTTATATATGTAGATATATATTTTATAGACGTATGAAATATATTTATCTTTTTTTTTTTTAAATATTATTCGAAACTTGTTCGAATTTTATAAAAAAAAAAAAAAAAAATTTCAATATATATACATCATATATTTATATCATATATAAATTTTCTTTTGAAGAGTTCGATTATTTTGTAGAAAAGAAAAATTTCTTTCACAATTATATATAATATAATAATACAGACTTGATTTCGTTTTTTTATTTTTTGTTTAAAAACGAACAAATACTCTGTAATGATCCTTCCGCAGGTTCACCTACGGAAACCTTGTTACGACTTTTACTTCCTCTAAATGATCAAGTTTGGTCATCTTTCCGAAGCATCGGCGACGCCGAAACGCCACCGCGCTCAGTCCGAAGACCTCACTAAATCATTCAATCGGTAGTAGCGACGGGCGGTGTGTACAAAGGGCAGGGACGTAATCAACGCGAGCTTATGACTCGCGCTTACTGGGAATTCCTCGTTCATGGGGAACAATTGCAAGCCCCAATCCCTAGCACGAAGGAGGTTCAGCGGGTTACCCGGGCCGCTCGGCCAGGGAGGACACGCTGATTCCTTCAGTGTAGCGCGCGTGCGGCCCAGAACATCTAAGGGCATCACAGACCTGTTATTGCTCAATCTCGTGCGGCTAGAAGCCGCCTGTCCCTCTAAGAAGAATTATTTGTACGCCGACAGTAAAAACCGCGAACGGCAAGAGCCGAAACTCAATACCGACGGGCCTTTGGGATGTCGAAATACGCCTAGTTAGCAGGCTAGAGTCTCGTTCGTTATCGGAATTAACCAGACAAATCGCTCCACCAACTAAGAACGGCCATGCACCACCACCCACCGAATCAAGAAAGAGCTCTCAATCTGTCAATCCTTCCGGTGTCCGGGCCTGGTGAGGTTTCCCGTGTTGAGTCAAATTAAGCCGCAGGCTCCACTCCTGGTGGTGCCCTTCCGTCAATTCCTTTAAGTTTCAGCTTTGCAACCATACTTCCCCCGGAACCCAAAAGCTTTGGTTTCCCGGAAGCTGCCCGCCGAGTCATCGGAGGAACGTCGGCGGATCGCTAGCTGGCATCGTTTATGGTTAGAACTAGGGCGGTATCTGATCGCCTTCGAACCTCTAACTTTCGTTCTTGATCAATGAAAGCGTTTTTGGCAAATGCTTTCGCTTCTGTCCGTCTTGCGACGATCCAAGAATTTCACCTCTAACGTCGCAATACGAATGCCCCCATCCGTTCCTATTAATCATTACCTCGGGGTTCCGAAAACCAACAAAATAGAACCGAGGTCCTATTCCATTATTCCATGCACACAGTATTCAGGCAAAATTTTGGCCTGCTTTAAGCACTCTAATTTGTTCAAAGTAAACGTGCCGGCCCACCTCGACACTCAGTCAAGAGCACCGCGGCGGGATTGAGTTGGGCCGCCCTTGCGAGCTAAGCCCACCGGCAGGACGTCCCACGACACGCCAGTTGACACCGCGTACGATGAACCAGCGGCGTGGGACACAGATTCGACTACGAGCTTTTTAACCGCAACAACTTTAATATACGCTATTGGAGCTGGAATTACCGCGGCTGCTGGCACCAGACTTGCCCTCCAATTGATCCTCGTTAAAGGGTTTAGAGTGTACTCATTCCGATTACGGGGCCTCGGATGAGTCCCGTATCGTTATTTTTCGTCACTACCTCCCCGTGCCGGGAGTGGGTAATTTGCGCGCCTGCTGCCTTCCTTGGATGTGGTAGCCGTTTCTCAGGCTCCCTCTCCGGAATCGAACCCTGATTCCCCGTTACCCGTTACAACCATGGTAGGCGCAGAACCTACCATCGACAGTTGATAAGGCAGACATTTGAAAGATGCGTCGCCGGTGCGAGACCGTGCGATCAGCGAAAAGTTATTCAGAGTCACCAAATTGTACGATGACGAGCAAGCCCGCCACCGATTGGTTTTGATCTAATAAAAGCGCTCCTTCCGTCTCCGGTCGGAACTCTGTTTGCATGTATTAGCTCTAGAATTACCACAGTTATCCAAGTAAATGTGGGTACGATCTAAGGAACCATAACTGATTTAATGAGCCTTTCGCGGTTTCACCTTAATTTGGCTTGTACTGAGACATGCATGGCTTAATCTTTGAGACAAGCATATGACTACTGGCAGGATCAACCAGGGAACTACTATTTGTGTATTTTATATATAATAAAACTATTATCGAAAAAGTTTTAATAACAATATCCACCACATAATGTGAGGATGAGAATTATGATGACGTTTTTTCATATTACATATATTTTATATTTATACACATAATATTTTATATTCATCTATATTCTCGTATATAATAAACACATTGTTATTTACTTTTTCGTTTGCGTGGTGTTTGCTGCGCTTATTATTGAAAATATATAATTTTCGGCGCCACGCTTTATATATTATAATATATTTTTCTTATATTTCATAAAATTTTCACCGAATCGACTATAAATTTATCTAAAATTTAATCGAAATGATATTTTAAATAAGATATAATTACGTCGACCGGAATAGAATTTCGACATTATCTCTACCCTTCGCTAGATTGTAAGCGACATGGTTTACAATTAGATAATAATGAACGAAATTTTTATTCTCGCTCGGAATAATGAGAGTTATCGCAATGTTGTGTAATAATATAAATGTTATATTATTATATATATTTTTATAGACGATCGCATATGAATCGCTCGCGGTAAAACGCTAGCTAAATTCGCGATCTCGCAATATATATTTAATTTGTGGATAAATTGATATAATATCTAAAAAGGGAACCGCTAGCAATATACGATAATATATTGGAGGAGAACGGGGACCCTTTCAGAAAACTATATAATCCACTATAATGTGGAATGACCGATACAACGTCTTTACGTAAATTATAACGAGTTCATTAAAATTTAACGAGACGTCAACTTCGATACACCACACATATATGTGCGCTGTACAACGGTACGCTTTCTACATTAACATTAATAAAGATGTATAGTGAAAATATATAAAAGATGTATTATGAATATTAAAAAGAAGTATTATGAAACTTCATACCGTCCGAGACGTAAAAGTGTTATGGAAAATATTAACAATAACGGAAAAAAAGTATTATGAAATTAGATTGCCGCTCGATGTACGAACGTACGAGATGTATTATATAAAAGTTGTATGAAAATAGTGATAATAATGAAAAACAAGTATTATGAAATGAGATTTTCCCTAAATATATGAACTTGTCGAAAAAGATGAATTGTGAAAGTTGAATGGAGACGTTTTGTGTGTAGGAGCCGTTCGAGGTATATTATATAAAAGTGTTATTGAAAATATTGACAATAACGGAAAAAATGTATTATGAAATTAGATCGCCGCTCGATGAACGAACGTACGAGATGTATTATATAAAAGTTGTATGAAAAAAGTAATAATTATGAAAAACAAGTATTATGAAATGAGATTTTCCCTAAATATATGAACTTGTCGAAAAAGATGAATTGTGAAAGTTGAATGGAGATGTTTTGTATGTAGGAACCGTTCGAGGTATATTATATAAAAGTGTTATGGAAAATATTAACAATAACGGAAAAAATGTATTATGAAATTAGATCGCCGCTCGATGAACGAACGTACGAGATGTATTATATAAAAGTTGTATGAAAATAGTAATAATTATGAAAAACAAGTATTATGAAATGAGATTTTCCCTAAATATATGAACTTGTCGAAAAAGATGAATTGTGAAAGTTGAATGGAGATGTTTTGTATGTAGGAACCGTTCGAGGTATATTATATAAAAGTGTTATGGAAAATATTGACAATAACGGAAAAAATGTATTATGAAATTAGATCGCCGCTCGATGAACGAACGTACGAGATGTATTATATAAAAGTTGTATGAAAATAGTAATAATTATGAAAAACAAGTATTATGAAATGAGATTTTCCCTAAATATATGAACTTGTCGAAAAAGATGAATTGTGAAAGTTGAATGGAGTTGTTTTTTATGTAGGAGCCGTTCGAGGTATATAATATAAAAGTGCTATGAAAATATTAACAATAACGGAAAAAAGTATTATGAAATTAGATCGCCGCTCGATGTATGAACGTCCGAGATGTATTATATAAAAGTTGTATTAAATTAGTGATAATAATGAAAAACAAGTAGTATGAAATTATATTCCGCTCGATATAAGAACTTGTCGAAAAAGATGAATTGCGAAAATTGAATGGAGATGTTTTGTATGTAGGAGCCGTTCGAGGTATATTATATAAAAGTGTTAAGCGTGGCTTCAGGCCGGCAGAGGGCGCTAGTGTCTGTAAATTCGTGTCAAGTTTGGCGTCTGGCCGGCAGAGGGCGCTAGTGTCTATAAAACCGTGTTAAGTGTGGCTTCTGGCCGGCAGGTGGCGCTAGTGTCTGTAAATTCGTGTCAAGTTTGGCGTCTGGCCGGCAGAGGGCGCTAGTGTCTATAAAACCGTGTTTAGTTTGTCTTCTGGCCGGCAGAGGGCGCTAGTGTCTGTAAATTCGTGTCAAGTTTGGCGTCTGGCTGGCAGAGGGCGCTAGTGTCTATAAAACCGTGTTTAGTTTGTCTTCTGGCCGGCAGAGGGCGCTAGTGTCTATAAAACCGTGTTAAGTGTGGCTTCTGGCCGGCAGGTGGCGCTAGTGTCTGTGAATTCGTGCAAGTTTGGCGCCTGGCCGGCAGAGGGCGCTAGTGTCTATAAAACCGTGTTAAGTGTGGCTTCTGGCCGGCAGGTGGCGCTAGTGTCTGTAAATTCGTGTCAAGTTTGGCGTCTGGCCGGCAGAGGGCGCTAGTGTCTATAAAACCGTGTTTAGTTTGTCTTCTGGCCGGCAGAGGGCGCAAGTGTCTGTAAATTCGTGTCAAGTTTGGCGTCTGGCTGGCAGAGGGCGCTAGTGTCTGTAAATTCGTGTCAAGTTTGGCGTCTGGCCGGTAGAGGGCACTAGTGTCTATAAAACCGTGTTAAGTGTGGCTTCTGGCCGGTAGAGGGCGCTAGTGTCTGTAAATTCGTGTCAAGTTTGGCGTCTGGCCGGCAGAGGGCGCTAGTGTCTATAAAACCGTGTTAAGTGTGGCTTCTGGCCGGCAGGTGGCGCTAGTGTCTGTAAATTCGTGTCAAGTTTGGCGCCTGGCCGGCAGAGGGCGCTAGTGTCTATAAAACCGTGTTTAGTTTGTCTTCTGGCCGGCAGAGGGCGCTAGTGTCTATAAAACCGTGTTAAGTGTGGCTTCTGGCCGGCAGGTGGCGCTAGTGTCTGTGAATTCGTGCAAGTTTGGCGCCTGGCCGGCAGAGGGCGCTAGTGTCTATAAAACCGTGTTAAGTGTGGCTTCTGGCCGGCAGGTGGCGCTAGTGTCTGTAAATTCGTGTCAAGTTTGGCGTCTGGCCGGCAGAGGGCGCTAGTGTCTATAAAACCGTGTTTAGTTTGTCTTCTGGCCGGCAGAGGGCGCTAGTGTCTGTAAATTCGTGTCAAGTTTGGCGTCTGGCTGGCAGAGGGCGCTAGTGTCTATAAAACCGTGTTTAGTTTGTCTTCTGGCCGGCAGGTGGCGCTAGTGTGTATAAAACCGTGTTAAGCGTGGCTTCAGGCCGGCAGAGGGCGCTAGTGTCTATAAAACCGTGTTTAGTTTGTCTTCTTGCCGGCAGGTGGCGCTAGTGTCTATAAAACCGTGTTTAGTTTTTCTTCTGGCCGGTAGGATATAAGAACTTGTCGAGGTGTAACATATAAAAGTTGTATGAAATAGTAATAACATCGAAAAAAAAAAACCGTGTCAAGTTTGGCGCCTGGCCGGCAGAGGGCGCTAGTGTCTATAAAACCGTGTTAAGTGTGGCTTCTGGCCGGCAGGTGGCGCTAGTGTCTATAAAACCGTGTTTAGTTTGTCTTCTGGCCGGCAGAGGGCGCTAGTGTCTATAAAACCGTGTTAAGTGTGGCTTCTGGCCGGCAGGTGGCGCTAGTGTCTGTGAATTCGTGCAAGTTTGGCGCCTGGCCGGCAGAGGGCGCTAGTGTCTATAAAACCGTGTTAAGTGTGGCTTCTGGCCGGCAGGTGGCGCTAGTGTCTGTAAATTCGTGTCAAGTTTGGCGTCTGGCCGGCAGAGGGCGCTAGTGTCTATAAAACCGTGTTTAGTTTGTCTTCTGGCCGGCAGAGGGCGCTAGTGTCTGTAAATTCGTGTCAAGTTTGGCGTCTGGCTGGCAGAGGGCGCTAGTGTCTATAAAACCGTGTTTAGTTTGTCTTCTGGCCGGCAGGTGGCGCTAGTGTGTATAAAACCGTGTTAAGCGTGGCTTCAGGCCGGCAGAGGGCGCTAGTGTCTATAAAACCGTGTTTAGTTTGTCTTCTTGCCGGCAGGTGGCGCTAGTGTCTATAAAACCGTGTTTAGTTTTTCTTCTGGCCGGTAGGATATAAGAACTTGTCGAGGTGTAACATATAAAAGTTGTATGAAATAGTAATAACATCGAAAAAAAAAAACCGTGTCAAGTTTGGCGTCTGGCCGGCAGAGGGCGCTAGTGTCTATAAAACCGTGTTAAGTGTGGCTTCTGGCCGGCAGGTGGCGCTAGTGTCTGTAAATTCGTGTCAAGTTTGGCGTCTGGCCGGTAGAGGGCACTAGTGTCTATAAAACCGTGTTAAGTGTGGCTTCTGGCCGGCAGAGGGCGCTAGTGTCTGTAAATTCGTGTCAAGTTTGGCGTCTGGCCGGCAGAGGGCGCTAGTGTCTATAAAACCGTGTTAAGTGTGGCTTCTGGCCGGCAGGTGGCGCTAGTGTCTGTAAATTCGTGTCAAGTTTGGCGCCTGGCCGGCAGAGGGCGCTAGTGTCTATAAAACCGTGTTTAGTTTGTCTTCTGGCCGGCAGAGGGCGCTAGTGTCTATAAAACCGTGTTAAGTGTGGCTTCTGGCCGGCAGGTGGCGCTAGTGTCTGTGAATTCGTGCAAGTTTGGCGCCTGGCCGGCAGAGGGCGCTAGTGTCTATAAAACCGTGTTAAGTGTGGCTTCTGGCCGGCAGGTGGCGCTAGTGTCTGTGAATTCGTGCAAGTTTGGCGCCTGGCCGGCAGGTGGCGCTAGTGTCTGTGAATTCGTGCAAGTTTGGCGCCTGGCCGGCAGGTGGCGCTAGTGTCTGTGAATTCGTGCAAGTTTGGCGCCTGGCCGGCAGAGGGCGCTAGTGTCTATAAAACCGTGTTTAGTTTGTCTTCTGGCCGGCAGAGGGCGCTAGTGTCTGTAAATTCGTGTCAAGTTTGGCGTCTGGCTGGCAGAGGGCGCTAGTGTCTATAAAACCGTGTTTAGTTTGTCTTCTGGCCGGCAGGTGGCGCTAGTGTGTATAAAACCGTGTTAAGCGTGGCTTCAGGCCGGCAGAGGGCGCTAGTGTCTATAAAACCGTGTTTAGTTTGTCTTCTTGCCGGCAGGTGGCGCTAGTGTCTATAAAACCGTGTTTAGTTTTTCTTCTGGCCGGTAGGATATAAGAACTTGTCGAGGTGTAACATATAAAAGTTGTATGAAATAGTAATAACATCGAAAAAAAAAACCGTGTCAAGTTTGGCGCCTGGCCGGCAGAGGGCGCTAGTGTCTATAAAACCGTGTTAAGTGTGGCTTCTGGCCGGCAGGTGGCGCTAGTGTCTATAAAACCGTGTTTAGTTTGTCTTCTGGCCGGCAGAGGGCGCTAGTGTCTATAAAACCGTGTTAAGTGTGGCTTCTGGCCGGCAGGTGGCGCTAGTGTCTGTGAATTCGTGCAAGTTTGGCGCCTGGCCGGCAGAGGGCGCTAGTGTCTATAAAACCGTGTTAAGTGTGGCTTCTGGCCGGCAGGTGGCGCTAGTGTCTGTAAATTCGTGTCAAGTTTGGCGTCTGGCCGGCAGAGGGCGCTAGTGTCTATAAAACCGTGTTTAGTTTGTCTTCTGGCCGGCAGAGGGCGCTAGTGTCTGTAAATTCGTGTCAAGTTTGGCGTCTGGCTGGCAGAGGGCGCTAGTGTCTATAAAACCGTGTTTAGTTTGTCTTCTGGCCGGCAGGTGGCGCTAGTGTGTATAAAACCGTGTTAAGCGTGGCTTCAGGCCGGCAGAGGGCGCTAGTGTCTATAAAACCGTGTTTAGTTTGTCTTCTTGCCGGCAGGTGGCGCTAGTGTCTATAAAACCGTGTTTAGTTTTTCTTCTGGCCGGTAGGATATAAGAACTTGTCGAGGTGTAACATATAAAAGTTGTATGAAATAGTAATAACATCGAAAAAAAAAAACCGTGTCAAGTTTGGCGCCTGGCCGGCAGAGGGCGCTAGTGTCTATAAAACCGTGTTAAGTGTGGCTTCTGGCCGGCAGGTGGCGCTAGTGTCTGTAAATTCGTGTCAAGTTTGGCGTCTGGCCGGTAGAGGGCACTAGTGTCTATAAAACCGTGTTAAGTGTGGCTTCTGGCCGGCAGAGGGCGCTAGTGTCTGTAAATTCGTGTCAAGTTTGGCGCCTGGCCGGCAGAGGGCGCTAGTGTCTATGAAACCGTGTTAAGTGTGGCTTCTGGCCGGCAGGTGGCGCTAGTGTCTATAAAACCGTGTTTAGTTTGTCTTCTGGCCGGCAGAGGGCGCTAGTGTCTATAAAACCGTGTTAAGTGTGGCTTCTGGCCGGCAGGTGGCGCTAGTGTCTGTGAATTCGTGCAAGTTTGGCGCCTGGCCGGCAGAGGGCGCTAGTGTCTATAAAACCGTGTTAAGTGTGGCTTCTGGCCGGCAGGTGGCGCTAGTGTCTGTAAATTCGTGTCAAGTTTGGAGTCTGGCCGGCAGAGGGCGCTAGTGTCTATAAAACCGTGTTTAGTTTGTCTTCTGGCCGGCAGAGGGCGCTAGTGTCTGTAAATTCGTGTCAAGTTTGGCGTCTGGCTGGCAGAGGGCGCTAGTGTCTATAAAACCGTGTTTAGTTTGTCTTCTGGCCGGCAGGTGGCGCTAGTGTGTATAAAACCGTGTTAAGCGTGGCTTCAGGCCGGCAGAGGGCGCTAGTGTCTATAAAACCGTGTTTAGTTTGTCTTCTTGCCGGCAGGTGGCGCTAGTGTCTATAAAACCGTGTTTAGTTTTTCTTCTGGCCGGTAGGATATAAGAACTTGTCGAGGTGTAACATATAAAAGTTGTATGAAATAGTAATAACATCGAAAAAAAAAAACCGTGTCAAGTTTGGCGCCTGGCCGGCAGAGGGCGCTAGTGTCTATAAAACCGTGTTAAGTGTGGCTTCTGGCCGGCAGGTGGCGCTAGTGTCTGTAAATTCGTGTCAAGTTTGGCGTCTGGCCGGCAGAGGGCACTAGTGTCTATAAAACCGTGTTAAGTGTGGCTTCTGGCCGGCAGAGGGCGCTAGTGTCTGTAAATTCGTGTCAAGTTTGGCGTCTGGCCGGCAGAGGGCGCTAGTGTCTATAAAACCGTGTTAAGTGTGGCTTCTGGCCGGCAGGTGGCGCTAGTGTCTGTGAATTCGTGCAAGTTTGGCGCCTGGCCGGCAGAGGGCGCTAGTGTCTATAAAACCGTGTTAAGTGTGGCTTCTGGCCGGCAGGTGGCGCTAGTGTCTGTAAATTCGTGTCAAGTTTGGCGTCTGGCCGGCAGAGGGCGCTAGTGTCTATAAAACCGTGTTTAGTTTGTCTTCTGGCCGGCAGAGGGCGCTAGTGTCTGTAAATTCGTGTCAAGTTTGGCGTCTGGCTGGCAGAGGGCGCTAGTGTCTATAAAACCGTGTTTAGTTTGTCTTCTGGCCGGCAGGTGGCGCTAGTGTGTATAAAACCGTGTTAAGCGTGGCTTCAGGCCGGCAGAGGGCGCTAGTGTCTATAAAACCGTGTTTAGTTTGTCTTCTTGCCGGCAGGTGGCGCTAGTGTCTATAAAACCGTGTTTAGTTTTTCTTCTGGCCGGTAGGATATAAGAACTTGTCGAGGTGTAACATATAAAAGTTGTATGAAATAGTAATAACATCGAAAAAAAAAAACCGTGTCAAGTTTGGCGCCTGGCCGGCAGAGGGCGCTAGTGTCTATAAAACCGTGTTAAGTGTGGCTTCTGGCCGGCAGGTGGCGCTAGTGTCTGTAAATTCGTGTCAAGTTTGGCGTCTGGCCGGTAGAGGGCACTAGTGTCTATAAAACCGTGTTAAGTGTGGCTTCTGGCCGGCAGAGGGCGCTAGTGTCTGTAAATTCGTGTCAAGTTTGGCGCCTGGCCGGCAGAGGGCGCTAGTGTCTATAAAACCGTGTTAAGTGTGGCTTCTGGCCGGCAGGTGGCGCTAGTGTCTGTAAATTCGTGTCAAGTTTGGCGCCTGGCCGGCAGAGGGCGCTAGTGTCTATAAAACCGTGTTTAGTTTGTCTTCTGGCCGGCAGAGGGCGCTAGTGTCTATAAAACCGTGTTAAGTGTGGCTTCTGGCCGGCAGGTGGCGCTAGTGTCTGTAAATTCGTGTCAAGTTTGGAGTCTGGCCGGCAGAGGGCGCTAGTGTCTATAAAACCGTGTTTAGTTTGTCTTCTGGCCGGCAGAGGGCGCTAGTGTCTGTAAATTCGTGTCAAGTTTGGCGTCTGGCTGGCAGAGGGCGCTAGTGTCTATAAAACCGTGTTTAGTTTGTCTTCTGGCCGGCAGGTGGCGCTAGTGTGTATAAAACCGTGTTAAGCGTGGCTTCAGGCCGGCAGAGGGCGCTAGTGTCTATAAAACCGTGTTTAGTTTGTCTTCTTGCCGGCAGGTGGCGCTAGTGTCTATAAAACCGTGTTTAGTTTTTCTTCTGGCCGGTAGGATATAAGAACTTGTCGAGGTGTAACATATAAAAGTTGTATGAAATAGTAATAACATCGAAAAAAAAAAACCGTGTCAAGTTTGGCGCCTGGCCGGCAGAGGGCGCTAGTGTCTATAAAACCGTGTTAAGTGTGGCTTCTGGCCGGCAGGTGGCGCTAGTGTCTATAAAACCGTGTTTAGTTTGTCTTCTGGCCGGCAGAGGGCGCTAGTGTCTATAAAACCGTGTTAAGTGTGGCTTCTGGCCGGCAGGTGGCGCTAGTGTCTGTGAATTCGTGCAAGTTTGGCGCCTGGCCGGCAGAGGGCGCTAGTGTCTATAAAACCGTGTTTAGTTTGTCTTCTGGCCGGCAGAGGGCGCTAGTGTCTGTAAATTCGTGTCAAGTTTGGCGTCTGGCCGGCAGAGGGCGCTAGTGTCTATAAAACCGTGTTTAGTTTGTCTTCTGGCCGGCAGAGGGCGCTAGTGTCTGTAAATTCGTGTCAAGTTTGGCGTCTGGCTGGCAGAGGGCGCTAGTGTCTATAAAACCGTGTTTAGTTTGTCTTCTGGCCGGCAGGTGGCGCTAGTGTGTATAAAACCGTGTTAAGCGTGGCTTCAGGCCGGCAGAGGGCGCTAGTGTCTATAAAACCGTGTTTAGTTTGTCTTCTTGCCGGCAGGTGGCGCTAGTGTCTATAAAACCGTGTTTAGTTTTTCTTCTGGCCGGTAGGATATAAGAACTTGTCGAGGTGTAACATATAAAAGTTGTATGAAATAGTAATAACATCGAAAAAAAAAAACCGTGTCAAGTTTGGCGCCTGGCCGGCAGAGGACGCTAGTGTCTATAAAACCGTGTTAAGTGTGGCTTCTGGCCGGCAGGTGGCGCTAGTGTCTATAAAACCGTGTTTAGTTTGTCTTCTGGCCGGCAGAGGGCGCTAGTGTCTATAAAACCGTGTTAAGTGTGGCTTCTGGCCGGCAGGTGGCGCTAGTGTCTGTGAATTCGTGCAAGTTTGGCGCCTGGCCGGCAGAGGGCGCTAGTGTCTATAAAACCGTGTTAAGTGTGGCTTCTGGCCGGCAGGTGGCGCTAGTGTCTGTAAATTCGTGTCAAGTTTGGCGTCTGGCCGGCAGAGGGCGCTAGTGTCTATAAAACCGTGTTTAGTTTGTCTTCTGGCCGGCAGAGGGCGCTAGTGTCTGTAAATTCGTGTCAAGTTTGGCGTCTGGCTGGCAGAGGGCGCTAGTGTCTATAAAACCGTGTTTAGTTTGTCTTCTGGCCGGCAGGTGGCGCTAGTGTGTATAAAACCGTGTTAAGCGTGGCTTCAGGCCGGCAGAGGGCGCTAGTGTCTATAAAACCGTGTTTAGTTTGTCTTCTTGCCGGCAGGTGGCGCTAGTGTCTATAAAACCGTGTTTAGTTTTTCTTCTGGCCGGTAGGATATAAGAACTTGTCGAGGTGTAACATATAAAAGTTGTATGAAATAGTAATAACATCGAAAAAAAAAAACCGTGTCAAGTTTGGCGTCTGGCCGGCAGAGGGCGCTAGTGTCTATAAAACCGTGTTAAGTGTGGCTTCTGGCCGGCAGGTGGCGCTAGTGTCTGTAAATTCGTGTCAAGTTTGGCGTCTGGCCGGTAGAGGGCACTAGTGTCTATAAAACCGTGTTAAGTGTGGCTTCTGGCCGGCAGAGGGCGCTAGTGTCTGTAAATTCGTGTCAAGTTTGGCGTCTGGCCGGCAGAGGGCGCTAGTGTCTATAAAACCGTGTTAAGTGTGGCTTCTGGCCGGCAGGTGGCGCTAGTGTCTGTAAATTCGTGTCAAGTTTGGCGCCTGGCCGGCAGAGGGCGCTAGTGTCTATAAAACCGTGTTTAGTTTGTCTTCTGGCCGGCAGAGGGCGCTAGTGTCTATAAAACCGTGTTAAGTGTGGCTTCTGGCCGGCAGGTGGCGCTAGTGTCTGTAAATTCGTGTCAAGTTTGGCGTCTGGCCGGCAGAGGGCGCTAGTGTCTATAAAACCGTGTTTAGTTTGTCTTCTGGCCGGCAGAGGGCGCTAGTGTCTGTAAATTCGTGTCAAGTTTGGCGTCTGGCTGGCAGAGGGCGCTAGTGTCTATAAAACCGTGTTTAGTTTGTCTTCTGGCCGGCAGGTGGCGCTAGTGTGTATAAAACCGTGTTAAGCGTGGCTTCAGGCCGGCAGAGGGCGCTAGTGTCTATAAAACCGTGTTTAGTTTGTCTTCTTGCCGGCAGGTGGCGCTAGTGTCTATAAAACCGTGTTTAGTTTTTCTTCTGGCCGGTAGGATATAAGAACTTGTCGAGGTGTAACATATAAAAGTTGTATGAAATAGTAATAACATCGAAAAAAAAAAACCGTGTCAAGTTTGGCGCCTGGCCGGCAGAGGGCGCTAGTGTCTATAAAACCGTGTTAAGTGTGGCTTCTGGCCGGCAGGTGGCGCTAGTGTCTGTAAATTCGTGTCAAGTTTGGCGTCTGGCCGGTAGAGGGCACTAGTGTCTATAAAACCGTGTTAAGTGTGGCTTCTGGCCGGCAGAGGGCGCTAGTGTCTGTAAATTCGTGTCAAGTTTGGCGCCTGGCCGGCAGAGGGCGCTAGTGTCTATAAAACCGTGTTAAGTGTGGCTTCTGGCCGGCAGGTGGCGCTAGTGTCTGTAAATTCGTGTCAAGTTTGGCGCCTGGCCGGCAGAGGGCGCTAGTGTCTATAAAACCGTGTTTAGTTTGTCTTCTGGCCGGCAGAGGGCGCTAGTGTCTATAAAACCGTGTTAAGTGTGGCTTCTGGCCGGCAGGTGGCGCTAGTGTCTGTGAATTCGTGCAAGTTTGGCGTCTGGCCGGTAGAGGGCACTAGTGTCTATAAAACCGTGTTAAGTGTGGCTTCTGGCCGGCAGAGGGCGCTAGTGTCTGTAAATTCGTGTCAAGTTTGGCGCCTGGCCGGCAGAGGGCGCTAGTGTCTATAAAACCGTGTTAAGTGTGGCTTCTGGCCGGCAGGTGGCGCTAGTGTCTGTAAATTCGTGTCAAGTTTGGCGCCTGGCCGGCAGAGGGCGCTAGTGTCTATAAAACCGTGTTTAGTTTGTCTTCTGGCCGGCAGAGGGCGCTAGTGTCTATAAAACCGTGTTAAGTGTGGCTTCTGGCCGGCAGGTGGCGCTAGTGTCTGTAAATTCGTGTCAAGTTTGGCGTCTGGCCGGTAGAGGGCACTAGTGTCTATAAAACCGTGTTAAGTGTGGCTTCTGGCCGGCAGAGGGCGCTAGTGTCTGTAAATTCGTGTCAAGTTTGGCGTCTGGCCGGCAGAGGGCGCTAGTGTCTATAAAACCGTGTTAAGTGTGGCTTCTGGCCGGCAGGTGGCGCTAGTGTCTGTAAATTCGTGTCAAGTTTGGCGCCTGGCCGGCAGAGGGCGCTAGTGTCTATAAAACCGTGTTTAGTTTTTCTTCTGGCCGGCAGAGGGCGCTAGTG
>NW_026614056.1:822500-837500 GCF_026230105.1 Diorhabda sublineata | reverse complement strand
GTTTCTTTTCCTCCGCTTAGTAATATGCTTAAATTCAGCGGGTAATCTCACCTGCTCTGAGGTCGATATATTATAATATATCTATAATATTTAAATACAATTCGCTAAAATATCACAAAAAAAAAAACGTGTGTTTAATCACATTATACGAAATATAACATTATTTGTTTTTATTTATAGAGGCGGCAGAGCAAGTTATACATATATATATATATATATATATATATATATATATATATAAATTCATATATTTTGTCGATACAGTATAAATGATATAAAAAAAAACACTGGTCAGACGTCCAGTCTTCGAAACTTTATTATTTCTCTCGGACACGACGACCGCGTTATCATTTTAAATATATATAATATATACACTTATTTATCGACTATATATACGTAAATATAACTCTACCAAACAAATTTTATGTATTTCATATAAAAATACACACGATCAATTTATGGTAGTAATAGCGTCGTTGTGTTCAAAAATTGCGCAAATTTTTTCTATAAAAAATTTACGCTGCTTTTCGCATTTTAGGATGCCGCACAAAAAAAAAATACGCACAAGTTTATAGTATGTGCGTGTGTTTTCTTTTAGTGTGCGTTATTGTGTCTCACACATCCAACACGCTTAGTCATTTATTTTTCTATAATAAATTGAAAAATTTTAAATTCTAAGCAGTCTTTTAAATTGATACGACCCTCAGTCAGGAGTGGTCCGGGAACGAGTATCCGAGGACCGCAATGTGCGTTCGAAATGTCGATGTTCATGTGTCCTGCAGTTCACAAGTTGACGCGCAATTAGCTGCGTTCTTCATCGACCCACGAGCCAAGTGATTCACCGTTCAGGGTAATCATTTTATTATGTCGTTTTCTCATATTCTATTCGTCGTATTTTTAATATTTGATTATTAAATTAATAATAATATTATAATATTTTATACGCGTATAGAATTATCTAACGACATTTATATAATATATATATATATATATATATATATATATATTATTTATTAAATGGTAATTATATATAAATTTTAGAGAAATTATAATATCGTACTTAAAAATATCCGATAAATTTTAACCGCTGCACATGTTTTATTACAAACGAGGCGCGCATAGACAGATATCTCGCACGATATATTCCTCTTAATTATTACAAGTTTTTTAATCTTGAAAGTTTTATACAAATTTCGACACGGTCGGGCGTAAATCTTCGAACACCTTCGAAATAATACGTGAAATATTATTTCTAAAACGAATTTTTATACATATCGAAAGAATCGACACGTGCTTAAAAGTTTCGTTTAGGTACCCGGATGAAGAAAATGTCTTATCATCTTACATAATCATCATCACATATAATATTGTCGAAATTTTTTTGTATTACCTTCGATCGATAAAAAACTTATGTAATAATAAAAAAACGAAATAAAATTTCTCCATAAAAATACAGAAGACAGACACACACGACGACAACAACAACAACAACAACAACAGACGACGTTTCAATAATCTATATATTTTTCGTTTATTATAATAACGATTCTTTATATTAGAACGTTTTTAGTTAACAAGAAATTTTGTTAATGATCGTTCTGTCAATCGTTAATATATATATATATATAATAATAAAAATATATTGTTACTACTATTGTGTCGTCATCGTCGTTCGTCGTCGTCGTCGTCGTCGACTCCTTCTACTAATCTATGATAAAAATTTTTCGTTATTTTTACTGTAAATTTATATATGTAGATATATATTTTATAGACGTATGAAATATATTTATCTTTTTTTTTTTTAAATATTATTCGAAACTTGTTCGAATTTTATAAAAAAAAAAAAAAAAAATTTCAATATATATACATCATATATTTATATCATATATAAATTTTCTTTTGAAGAGTTCGATTATTTTGTAGAAAAGAAAAATTTCTTTCACAATTATATATAATATAATAATACAGACTTGATTTCGTTTTTTTATTTTTTGTTTAAAAACGAACAAATACTCTGTAATGATCCTTCCGCAGGTTCACCTACGGAAACCTTGTTACGACTTTTACTTCCTCTAAATGATCAAGTTTGGTCATCTTTCCGAAGCATCGGCGACGCCGAAACGCCACCGCGCTCAGTCCGAAGACCTCACTAAATCATTCAATCGGTAGTAGCGACGGGCGGTGTGTACAAAGGGCAGGGACGTAATCAACGCGAGCTTATGACTCGCGCTTACTGGGAATTCCTCGTTCATGGGGAACAATTGCAAGCCCCAATCCCTAGCACGAAGGAGGTTCAGCGGGTTACCCGGGCCGCTCGGCCAGGGAGGACACGCTGATTCCTTCAGTGTAGCGCGCGTGCGGCCCAGAACATCTAAGGGCATCACAGACCTGTTATTGCTCAATCTCGTGCGGCTAGAAGCCGCCTGTCCCTCTAAGAAGAATTATTTGTACGCCGACAGTAAAAACCGCGAACGGCAAGAGCCGAAACTCAATACCGACGGGCCTTTGGGATGTCGAAATACGCCTAGTTAGCAGGCTAGAGTCTCGTTCGTTATCGGAATTAACCAGACAAATCGCTCCACCAACTAAGAACGGCCATGCACCACCACCCACCGAATCAAGAAAGAGCTCTCAATCTGTCAATCCTTCCGGTGTCCGGGCCTGGTGAGGCCGTGTTGAGTCAAATTAAGCCGCAGGCTCCACTCCTGGTGGTGCCCTTCCGTCAATTCCTTTAAGTTTCAGCTTTGCAACCATACTTCCCCCGGAACCCAAAAGCTTTGGTTTCCCGGAAGCTGCCCGCCGAGTCATCGGAGGAACGTCGGCGGATCGCTAGCTGGCATCGTTTATGGTTAGAACTAGGGCGGTATCTGATCGCCTTCGAACCTCTAACTTTCGTTCTTGATCAATGAAAGCGTTTTTGGCAAATGCTTTCGCTTCTGTCCGTCTTGCGACGATCCAAGAATTTCACCTCTAACGTCGCAATACGAATGCCCCCATCCGTTCCTATTAATCATTACCTCGGGGTTCCGAAAACCAACAAAATAGAACCGAGGTCCTATTCCATTATTCCATGCACACAGTATTCAGGCAAAATTTTGGCCTGCTTTAAGCACTCTAATTTGTTCAAAGTAAACGTGCCGGCCCACCTCGACACTCAGTCAAGAGCACCGCGGCGGGATTGAGTTGGGCCGCCCTTGCGAGCTAAGCCCACCGGCAGGACGTCCCACGACACGCCAGTTGACACCGCGTACGATGAACCAGCGGCGTGGGACACAGATTCGACTACGAGCTTTTTAACCGCAACAACTTTAATATACGCTATTGGAGCTGGAATTACCGCGGCTGCTGGCACCAGACTTGCCCTCCAATTGATCCTCGTTAAAGGGTTTAGAGTGTACTCATTCCGATTACGGGGCCTCGGATGAGTCCCGTATCGTTATTTTTCGTCACTACCTCCCCGTGCCGGGAGTGGGTAATTTGCGCGCCTGCTGCCTTCCTTGGATGTGGTAGCCGTTTCTCAGGCTCCCTCTCCGGAATCGAACCCTGATTCCCCGTTACCCGTTACAACCATGGTAGGCGCAGAACCTACCATCGACAGTTGATAAGGCAGACATTTGAAAGATGCGTCGCCGGTGCGAGACCGTGCGATCAGCGAAAAGTTATTCAGAGTCACCAAATTGTACGATGACGAGCAAGCCCGCCACCGATTGGTTTTGATCTAATAAAAGCGCTCCTTCCGTCTCCGGTCGGAACTCTGTTTGCATGTATTAGCTCTAGAATTACCACAGTTATCCAAGTAAATGTGGGTACGATCTAAGGAACCATAACTGATTTAATGAGCCTTTCGCGGTTTCACCTTAATTTGGCTTGTACTGAGACATGCATGGCTTAATCTTTGAGACAAGCATATGACTACTGGCAGGATCAACCAGGGAACTACTATTTGTGTATTTTATATATAATAAAACTATTATCGAAAAAGTTTTAATAACAATATCCACCACATAATGTGAGGATGAGAATTATGATGACGTTTTTTCATATTACATATATTTTATATTTATACACATAATATTTTATATTCATCTATATTCTCGTATATAATAAACACATTGTTATTTACTTTTTCGTTTGCGTGGTGTTTGCTGCGCTTATTATTGAAAATATATAATTTTCGGCGCCACGCTTTATATATTATAATATATTTTTCTTATATTTCATAAAATTTTCACCGAATCGACTATAAATTTATCTAAAATTTAATCGAAATGATATTTTAAATAAGATATAATTACGTCGACCGGAATAGAATTTCGACATTATCTCTACCCTTCGCTAGATTGTAAGCGACATGGTTTACAATTAGATAATAATGAACGAAATTTTTATTCTCGCTCGGAATAATGAGAGTTATCGCAATTTTGTGTAATAATATAAATGTTATATTATTATATATATTTTTATAGACGATCGCATATGAATCGCTCGCGGTAAAACGCTAGCTAAATTCGCGATCTCGCAATATATAATTTAATTTGTGGATAAATTGATATAATATCTAAAAAGGGAACCGCTAGCAATATACGATAATATATTGGAGGAGAACGGGGACCCTTTCAGAAAACTATATAATCCACTATAATGTGGAATGACCGATACAACGTCTTTACGTAAATTATAACGAGTTCATTAAAATTTAACGAGACGTCAACTTCGATACACCACACATATATGTGCGCTGTACAACGGTACGCTTTCTACATTAACATTAATAAAGATGTATAGTGAAAATATATAAAAGATGTATTATGAATATTAAAAAGAAGTATTATGAAACTTCATACCGTCCGAGACGTAAAAGTGTTATGGAAAATATTAACAATAACGGAAAAAAAGTATTATGAAATTAGATTGCCGCTCGATGTACGAACGTACGAGATGTATTATATAAAAGTTGTATGAAAATAGTGATAATAATGAAAAATGAAGTATAACGAAATTATATTCCGCTCGACTTAGGAACTTGTCGAAAAAGATGAATTGTGAAAGTTGAATGGAGTTGTTTTTTATGTAGGAGCCGTTCGAGGTATATAATATAAAAGTGCTATGAAAATATTAACAATAACGGAAAAAAGTATTATGAAATTAGATCGCCGCTCGATGTATGAACGTCCGAGATGTATTATATAAAAGTTGTATTAAATTAGTGATAATAATGAAAAACAAGTAGTATGAAATTATATTCCGCTCGATATAAGAACTTGTCGAAAAAGATGAATTGCGAAAATTGAATGGAGATGTTTTGTATGTAGGAGCCGTTCGAGGTATATTATATAAAAGTGTTATGGAAAATATTAACAATAACGGAAAAAATGTATTATGAAATTAGATCGCCGCTCGATGAACGAACGTACGAGATGTATTATATAAAAGTTGTATGAAAATAGTAATAATTATGAAAAACAAGTATTATGAAATGAGATTTTCCCTAAATATATGAACTTGTCGAAAAAGATGAATTGTGAAAGTTGAATGGAGATGTTTTGTATGTAGGAACCGTTCGAGGTATATTATATAAAAGTGTTATGGAAAATATTGACAATAACGGAAAAAATGTATTATGAAATTAGATCGCCGCTCGATGAACGAACGTACGAGATGTATTATATAAAAGTTGTATGAAAATAGTAATAATTATGAAAAACAAGTATTATGAAATGAGATTTTCCCTAAATATATGAACTTGTCGAAAAAGATGAATTGTGAAAGTTGAATGGAGATGTTTTGTATGTAGGAACCGTTCGAGGTATATTATATAAAAGTGTTATGGAAAATATTAACAATAACGGAAAAAATGTATTATGAAATTAGATCGCCGCTCGATGAACGAACGTACGAGATGTATTATATAAAAGTTGTATGAAAATAGTAATAATTATGAAAAACAAGTATTATGAAATGAGATTTTCCCTAAATATATGAACTTGTCGAAAAAGATGAATTGTAAAAGTTGAATGGAGATGTTTTGTATGTAGGAACCGTTCGAGGTATATTATATAAAAGTGTTATGGAAAATATTGACAATAACGGAAAAAATGTATTATGAAATTAGATCGCCGCTCGATGAACGAACGTACGAGATGTATTATATAAAAGTTGTATGAAAATAGTAATAATTATGAAAAACAAGTATTATGAAATGAGATTTTCCCTAAATATATGAACTTGTCGAAAAAGATGAATTGTGAAAGTTGAATGGAGATGTTTTGTATGTAGGAGCCGTTCGAGGTATATTATATAAAAGTGCTATGAAAATATTAACAATAACGGAAAAAAGTATTATGAAATTAGATCGCCGCTCGATGTATGAACGTCCGAGATGTATTATATAAAAGTTGTATTAAATTAGTGATAATAATGAAAAACAAGTAGTATGAAATTATATTCCGCTCGACTTAGGAACTTGTCGAAAAAGATGAATTGTGAAAGTTGAATGGAGTTGTTTTTTATGTAGGAGCCGTTCGAGGTATATAATATAAAAGTGCTATGAAAATATTAACAATAACGGAAAAAAGTATTATGAAATTAGATCGCCGCTCGATGTATGAACGTCCGAGATGTATTATATAAAAGTTGTATTAAATTAGTGATAATAATGAAAAACAAGTAGTATGAAATTATATTCCGCTCGATATAAGAACTTGTCGAAAAAGATGAATTGCGAAAATTGAATGGAGATGTTTTGTATGTAGGAGCCGTTCGAGGTATATTATATAAAAGTGTTATGAAAAGTATTAACAATAACGGAAAACAGTATTATGAAATTAGATGACCGCTCGATGTATGAACGTCCGAGGTGCATTATATAAAAGTTGTATAAAATTAGTGATAATAATAAAAAACAATTATTGTGAAATTTTATTCCGCTCGACTTAGGAACTTGTCGAAAAAGATGAATTGCGAAAATTGAAAGTTTGGCGCCTGGCCGGCAGAGGGCGCTAGTGTCTATAAAACCGTGTTAAGTTTGTCTTCTGGCCGGCAGGTGGCGCTAGTGTCTATAAAACCGTGTCAAGTTTGGCGCCTGGCCGGCAGAGGGCGCTAGTGTCTATAAAACCGTGTTAAGTGTGGCTTCTGGCCGGCAGGTGGCGCTAGTGTCTGTAAATTCGTGTCAAGTTTGGCGTCTGGCCGGTAGAGGGCACTAGTGTCTATAAAACCGTGTTAAGTGTGGCTTCTGGCCGGCAGATGGCGCTAGTGTCTGTAAATTCGTGTCAAGTTTGGCGTCTGGCCGGCAGAGGGCGCTAGTGTCTATAAAACCGTGTTTAGTTTTTCTTCTGGCCGGTAGGATATAAGAACTTGTCGAGGTGTAACATATAAAAGTTGTATGAAATAGTAATAACATCGAAAAAAAAAAACCGTGTCAAGTTTGGCGCCTGGCCGGCAGAGGGCGCTAGTGTCTATAAAACCGTGTTAAGTGTGGCTTCTGGCCGGCAGGTGGCGCTAGTGTCTGTAAATTCGTGTCAAGTTTGGCGTCTGGCCGGTAGAGGGCACTAGTGTCTATAAAACCGTGTTAAGTGTGGCTTCTGGCCGGCAGAGGGCGCTAGTGTCTGTAAATTCGTGTCAAGTTTGGCGCCTGGCCGGCAGAGGGCGCTAGTGTCTATAAAACCGTGTTAAGTGTGGCTTCTGGCCGGTAGAGGGCACTAGTGTCTATAAAACCGTGTTAAGTGTGGCTTCTGGCCGGCAGATGGCGCTAGTGTCTGTAAATTCGTGTCAAGTTTGGCGTCTGGCCGGCAGAGGGCGCTAGTGTCTATAAAACCGTGTTTAGTTTTTCTTCTGGCCGGTAGGATATAAGAACTTGTCGAAGTGTAACATATAAAAGTTGTATGAAATAGTAATAACATCGAAAAAAAAAAACCGTGTCAAGTTTGGCGCCTGGCCGGCAGAGGGCGCTAGTGTCTATAAAACCGTGTTAAGTGTGGCTTCTGGCCGGCAGGTGGCGCTAGTGTCTGTAAATTCGTGTCAAGTTTGGCGCCTGGCCGGCAGAGGGCGCTAGTGTCTATAAAACCGTGTTAAGTTTGGCGTCTGGCCGGTAGAGGGCACTAGTGTCTATAAAACCGTGTTAAGTGTGGCTTCTGGCCGGCAGATGGCGCTAGTGTCTGTAAATTCGTGTCAAGTTTGGCGTCTGGCCGGCAGAGGGCGCTAGTGTCTATAAAACCGTGTTTAGTTTTTCTTCTGGCCGGTAGGATATAAGAACTTGTCGAGGTGTAACATATAAAAGTTGTATGAAATAGTAATAACATCGAAAAAAAAAAACCGTGTCAAGTTTGGCGCCTGGCCGGCAGAGGGCGCTAGTGTCTATAAAACCGTGTTAAGTGTGGCTTCTGGCCGGCAGGTGGCGCTAGTGTCTGTAAATTCGTGTCAAGTTTGGCGTCTGGCCGGTAGAGGGCACTAGTGTCTATAAAACCGTGTTAAGTGTGGCTTCTGGCCGGCAGAGGGCGCTAGTGTCTGTAAATTCGTGTCAAGTTTGGCGCCTGGCCGGCAGAGGGCGCTAGTGTCTATAAAACCGTGTTAAGTGTGGCTTCTGGCCGGCAGGTGGCGCTAGTGTCTGTGAATTCGTGCAAGTTTGGCGCCTGGCCGGCAGAGGGCGCTAGTGTCTATAAAACCGTGTTAAGTGTGGCTTCTGGCCGGCAGGTGGCGCTAGTGTCTGTAAATCCGTGTCAAGTTTGGCGTCTGGCCGGTAGAGGGCACTAGTGTCTATAAAACCGTGTTAAGTGTGGCTTCTGGCCGGCAGAGGGCGCTAGTGTCTGTAAATTCGTGTCAAGTTTGGCGCCTGGCCGGCAGAGGGCGCTAGTGTCTATAAAACCGTGTTAAGTGTGGCTTCTGGCCGGCAGGTGGCGCTAGTGTCTGTAAATTCGTGTCAAGTTTGGCGTCTGGCCGGCAGAGGGCGCTAGTGTCTATAAAACCGTGTTTAGTTTGTCTTCTGGCCGGCAGAGGGCGCTAGTGTCTGTAAATTCGTGTCAAGTTTGGCGTCTGGCTGGCAGAGGGCGCTAGTGTCTATAAAACCGTGTTTAGTTTGTCTTCTGGCCGGCAGGTGGCGCTAGTGTGTATAAAACCGTGTTAAGCGTGGCTTCAGGCCGGCAGAGGGCGCTAGTGTCTATAAAACCGTGTTAAGTTTGTCTTCTTGCCGGCAGGTGGCGCTAGTGTCTATAAAACCGTGTTTAGTTTTTCTTCTGGCCGGTAGGATATAAGAACTTGTCGTGGTGTAACATATAAAAGTTGTATGAAATAGTAATAACATCGAAAAAAAAAAACCGTGTCAAGTTTGGCGCCTGGCCGGCAGAGGGCGCTAGTGTCTATAAAACCGTGTTAAGTGTGGCTTCTGGCCGGCAGGTGGCGCTAGTGTCTATAAAACCGTGTTTAGTTTGTCTTCTGGCCGGCAGAGGGCGCTAGTGTCTATAAAACCGTGTTAAGTGTGGCTTCTGGCCGGCAGGTGGCGCTAGTGTCTGTGAATTCGTGCAAGTTTGGCGCCTGGCCGGCAGAGGGCGCTAGTGTCTATAAAACCGTGTTAAGTGTGGCTTCTGGCCGGCAGGTGGCGCTAGTGTCTGTAAATTCGTGTCAAGTTTGGCGCCTGGCCGGCAGAGGGCGCTAGTGTCTATAAAACCGTGTTTAGTTTGTCTTCTGGCCGGCAGAGGGCGCTAGTGTCTATAAAACCGTGTTAAGTGTGGCTTCTGGCCGGCAGGTGGCGCTAGTGTCTGTGAATTCGTGCAAGTTTGGCGCCTGGCCGGCAGAGGGCGCTAGTGTCTATAAAACCGTGTTTAGTTTGTCTTCTGGCCGGCAGAGGGCGCTAGTGTCTGTAAATTCGTGTCAAGTTTGGCGTCTGGCTGGCAGAGGGCGCTAGTGTCTATAAAACCGTGTTTAGTTTGTCTTCTGGCCGGCAGGTGGCGCTAGTGTGTATAAAACCGTGTTAAGCGTGGCTTCAGGCCGGCAGAGGGCGCTAGTGTCTATAAAACCGTGTTTAGTTTGTCTTCTTGCCGGCAGGTGGCGCTAGTGTCTATAAAACCGTGTTTAGTTTTTCTTCTGGCCGGTAGGATATAAGAACTTGTCGAGGTGTAACATATAAAAGTTGTATGAAATAGTAATAACATCGAAAAAAAAAAACCGTGTCAAGTTTGGCGCCTGGCCGGCAGAGGGCGCTAGTGTCTATAAAACCGTGTTAAGTGTGGCTTCTGGCCGGCAGGTGGCGCTAGTGTCTGTAAATTCGTGTCAAGTTTGGCGTCTGGCCGGTAGAGGGCACTAGTGTCTATAAAACCGTGTTAAGTGTGGCTTCTGGCCGGCAGAGGGCGCTAGTGTCTGTAAATTCGTGTCAAGTTTGGCGCCTGGCCGGCAGAGGGCGCTAGTGTCTATAAAACCGTGTTAAGTGTGGCTTCTGGCCGGCAGGTGGCGCTAGTGTCTGTAAATTCGTGTCAAGTTTGGCGCCTGGCCGGCAGAGGGCGCTAGTGTCTATAAAACCGTGTTTAGTTTGTCTTCTGGCCGGCAGAGGGCGCTAGTGTCTATAAAACCGTGTTAAGTGTGGCTTCTGGCCGGCAGGTGGCGCTAGTGTCTGTGAATTCGTGCAAGTTTGGCGCCTGGCCGGCAGAGGGCGCTAGTGTCTATAAAACCGTGTTAAGTGTGGCTTCTGGCCGGCAGGTGGCGCTAGTGTCTGTAAATTCGTGTCAAGTTTGGCGTCTGGCCGGCAGAGGGCGCTAGTGTCTATAAAACCGTGTTTAGTTTGTCTTCTGGCCGGCAGAGGGCGCTAGTGTCTGTAAATTCGTGTCAAGTTTGGCGTCTGGCTGGCAGAGGGCGCTAGTGTCTATAAAACCGTGTTTAGTTTGTCTTCTGGCCGGCAGGTGGCGCTAGTGTGTATAAAACCGTGTTAAGCGTGGCTTCAGGCCGGCAGAGGGCGCTAGTGTCTATAAAACCGTGTTTAGTTTGTCTTCTTGCCGGCAGGTGGCGCTAGTGTCTATAAAACCGTGTTTAGTTTTTCTTCTGGCCGGTAGGATATAAGAACTTGTCGAGGTGTAACATATAAAAGTTGTATGAAATAGTAATAACATCGAAAAAAAAAAACCGTGTCAAGTTTGGCGCCTGGCCGGCAGAGGGCGCTAGTGTCTATAAAACCGTGTTAAGTGTGGCTTCTGGCCGGCAGGTGGCGCTAGTGTCTGTAAATTCGTGTCAAGTTTGGCGTCTGGCCGGTAGAGGGCACTAGTGTCTATAAAACCGTGTTAAGTGTGGCTTCTGGCCGGCAGAGGGCGCTAGTGTCTGTAAATTCGTGTCAAGTTTGGCGTCTGGCCGGCAGAGGGCGCTAGTGTCTATAAAACCGTGTTAAGTGTGGCTTCTGGCCGGCAGGTGGCGCTAGTGTCTGTAAATTCGTGTCAAGTTTGGCGCCTGGCCGGCAGAGGGCGCTAGTGTCTATAAAACCGTGTTTAGTTTGTCTTCTGGCCGGCAGAGGGCGCTAGTGTCTATAAAACCGTGTTAAGTGTGGCTTCTGGCCGGCAGGTGGCGCTAGTGTCTGTGAATTCGTGCAAGTTTGGCGCCTGGCCGGCAGAGGGCGCTAGTGTCTATAAAACCGTGTTAAGTGTGGCTTCTGGCCGGCAGGTGGCGCTAGTGTCTGTAAATTCGTGTCAAGTTTGGCGTCTGGCCGGCAGAGGGCGCTAGTGTCTATAAAACCGTGTTTAGTTTGTCTTCTGGCCGGCAGAGGGCGCTAGTGTCTGTAAATTCGTGTCAAGTTTGGCGTCTGGCTGGCAGAGGGCGCTAGGGTCTATAAAACCGTGTTTAGTTTGTCTTCTGGCCGGCAGGTGGCGCTAGTGTGTATAAAACCGTGTTAAGCGTGGCTTCAGGCCGGCAGAGGGCGCTAGTGTCTATAAAACCGTGTTTAGTTTGTCTTCTTGCCGGCAGGTGGCGCTAGTGTCTATAAAACCGTGTTTAGTTTTTCTTCTGGCCGGTAGGATATAAGAACTTGTCGAGGTGTAACATATAAAAGTTGTATGAAATAGTAATAACATCGAAAAAAAAAAACCGTGTCAAGTTTGGCGCCTGGCCGGCAGAGGGCGCTAGTGTCTATAAAACCGTGTTAAGTGTGGCTTCTGGCCGGCAGGTGGCGCTAGTGTCTATAAAACCGTGTTTAGTTTGTCTTCTGGCCGGCAGAGGGCGCTAGTGTCTATAAAACCGTGTTAAGTGTGGCTTCTGGCCGGCAGGTGGCGCTAGTGTCTGTGAATTCGTGCAAGTTTGGCGCCTGGCCGGCAGAGGGCGCTAGTGTCTATAAAACCGTGTTAAGTGTGGCTTCTGGCCGGCAGGTGGCGCTAGTGTCTGTAAATTCGTGTCAAGTTTGGCGTCTGGCCGGCAGAGGGCGCTAGTATCTATAAAACCGTGTTTAGTTTGTCTTCTGGCCGGCAGAGGGCGCTAGTGTCTGTAAATTCGTGTCAAGTTTGGCGTCTGGCTGGCAGAGGGCGCTAGTGTCTATAAAACCGTGTTTAGTTTGTCTTCTGGCCGGCAGGTGGCGCTAGTGTGTATAAAACCGTGTTAAGCGTGGCTTCAGGCCGGCAGAGGGCGCTAGTGTCTATAAAACCGTGTTTAGTTTGTCTTCTTGCCGGCAGGTGGCGCTAGTGTCTATAAAACCGTGTTTAGTTTTTCTTCTGGCCGGTAGGATATAAGAACTTGTCGAGGTGTAACATATAAAAGTTGTATGAAATAGTAATAACATCGAAAAAAAAAAACCGTGTCAAGTTTGGCGCCTGGCCGGCAGAGGGCGCTAGTGTCTATAAAACCGTGTTAAGTGTGGCTTCTGGCCGGCAGGTGGCGCTAGTGTCTGTAAATTCGTGTCAAGTTTGGCGTCTGGCCGGTAGAGGGCACTAGTGTCTATAAAACCGTGTTAAGTGTGGCTTCTGGCCGGCAGAGGGCGCTAGTGTCTGTAAATTCGTGTCAAGTTTGGCGCCTGGCCGGCAGAGGGCGCTAGTGTCTATAAAACCGTGTTTAGTTTGTCTTCTGGCCGGCAGGTGGCGCTAGTGTCTGTAAATTCGTGTTAAGTGTGGCTTCTGGCCGGCAGGTGGCGCTAGTGTCTGTGAATTCGTGCAAGTTTCGCGCCTGGCCGGCAGAGGGCGCTAGTGTCTATAAAACCGTGTTAAGTGTGGCTTCTGGCCGGCAGGTGGCGCTAGTGTCTGTAAATTCGTGTCAAGTTTGGCGTCTGGCCGGTAGAGGGCACTAGTGTCTATAAAACCGTGTTAAGTGTGGCTTCTGGCCGGCAGGTGGCGCTAGTGTCTGTGAATTCGTGCAAGTTTGGCGCCTGGCCGGCAGAGGGCGCTAGTGTCTATAAAACCGTGTTAAGTGTGGCTTCTGGCCGGCAGGTGGCGCTAGTGTCTGTAAATTCGTGTCAAGTTTGGCGTCTGGCCGGCAGAGGGCGCTAGTGTCTATAAAACCGTGTTTAGTTTGTCTTCTGGCCGGCAGAGGGCGCTAGTGTCTGTAAATTCGTGTCAAGTTTGGCGTCTGGCTGGCAGAGGGCGCTAGTGTCTATAAAACCGTGTTTAGTTTGTCTTCTGGCCGGCAGGTGGCGCTAGTGTGTATAAAACCGTGTTAAGCGTGGCTTCAGGCCGGCAGAGGGCGCTAGTGTCTATAAAACCGTGTTTAGTTTGTCTTCTTGCCGGCAGGTGGCGCTAGTGTCTATAAAACCGTGTTTAGTTTTTCTTCTGGCCGGTAGGATATAAGAACTTGTCGAGGTGTAACATATAAAAGTTGTATGAAATAGTAATAACATCGAAAAAAAAAAACCGTGTCAAGTTTGGCGCCTGGCCGGCAGAGGGCGCTAGTGTCTATAAAACCGTGTTAAGTGTGGCTTCTGGCCGGCAGGTGGCGCTAGTGTCTATAAAACCGTGTTTAGTTTGTCTTCTGGCCGGCAGAGGGCGCTAGTGTCTATAAAACCGTGTTAAGTGTGGCTTCTGGCCGGCAGGTGGCGCTAGTGTCTGTGAATTCGTGCAAGTTTGGCGCCTGGCCGGCAGAGGGCGCTAGTGTCTATAAAACCGTGTTAAGTGTGGCTTCTGGCCGGCAGGTGGCGCTAGTGTCTGTAAATTCGTGTCAAGTTTGGCGCCTGGCCGGCAGAGGGCGCTAGTGTCTATAAAACCGTGTTTAGTTTGTCTTCTGGCCGGCAGAGGGCGCTAGTGTCTATAAAACCGTGTTAAGTGTGGCTTCTGGCCGGCAGGTGGCGCTAGTGTCTGTGAATTCGTGCAAGTTTGGCGCCTGGCCGGCAGAGGGCGCTAGTGTCTATAAAACCGTGTTTAGTTTGTCTTCTGGCCGGCAGAGGGCGCTAGTGTCTGTAAATTCGTGTCAAGTTTGGCGTCTGGCTGGCAGAGGGCGCTAGTGTCTATAAAACCGTGTTTAGTTTGTCTTCTGGCCGGCAGGTGGCGCTAGTGTGTATAAAACCGTGTTAAGCGTGGCTTCAGGCCGGCAGAGGGCGCTAGTGTCTATAAAACCGTGTTTAGTTTGTCTTCTTGCCGGCAGGTGGCGCTAGTGTCTATAAAACCGTGTTTAGTTTTTCTTCTGGCCGGTAGGATATAAGAACTTGTCGAGGTGTAACATATAAAAGTTGTATGAAATAGTAATAACATCGAAAAAAAAAAACCGTGTCAAGTTTGGCGCCTGGCCGGCAGAGGGCGCTAGTGTCTATAAAACCGTGTTAAGTGTGGCTTCTGGCCGGCAGGTGGCGCTAGTGTCTGTAAATTCGTGTCAAGTTTGGCGTCTGGCCGGTAGAGGGCACTAGTGTCTATAAAACCGTGTTAAGTGTGGCTTCTGGCCGGCAGAGGGCGCTAGTGTCTGTAAATTCGTGTCAAGTTTGGCGCCTGGCCGGCAGAGGGCGCTAGTGTCTATAAAACCGTGTTAAGTGTGGCTTCTGGCCGGCAGGTGGCGCTAGTGTCTGTAAATTCGTGTCAAGTTTGGCGTCTGGCCGGTAGAGGGCACTAGTGTCTATAAAACCGTGTT
>NW_026614056.1:797500-817500 GCF_026230105.1 Diorhabda sublineata | reverse complement strand
CGTAACCAACAGTCGTTCCGGGACAGAATCGGCATTATGTCCGATTACCGTCAAACACGAAACGCTCTTGCTACGGGCCGAACGCTAATTATAATTTAGCGGCCCCGCGCCATATTTGTACCGTCGAGCGAGTCTGTCGGAATATCGAGGGTCCGCATGAAAAAATCAAGTGGTCTCCACCTCGAGTCTTAAACAGACACCCAACGGATCACGACGTCCTACTAGAGGAAAAGTGCACGCGTTCGATATCGATTAGAAAAACGTAAAACGCGATTTATTGTGTTGCCGAAACAACAACAATATCCGTCATACAAACGTTCAACTTCAATTATCGAAACGCGAATGAATTTCCTCTTTCGACCTTTCGGGTTTCTCAGGTTTACCCCTGAACGGTTTCACGTACTCTTGAACTCTCTCTTCAAAGTGCTTTTCAACTTTCCCTCACGGTACTTGTTCGCTATCGGTCTCGTGGTCATATTTAGCCTTAGATGGAGTTTACCACCCACTTAGGGCTGCACTCTCAAGCAACCCGACTCTCAGGAGAGATCCTCACGCAATCGGCAACGGTCGCTACGGGCCTGGCACCCTCTATGGGCTGTGGCCCCGTTCAAGAAGGACTTGGACGCGCCGCACGATCTCGTGATAAACGGATCCTCCCTAACACCACATTTCCCGGTGGCCGATATCGACCACGGGATTCGGTGCTGGGCTTTTCCCTGTTCGCTCGCAGCTACTAAGGGAATCCTAGTTAGTTTCTTTTCCTCCGCTTAGTAATATGCTTAAATTCAGCGGGTAATCTCACCTGCTCTGAGGTCGATATATTATAATATATCTATAATATTTAAATACAATTCGCTAAAATATCACAAAAAAAAAACGTGTGTTTAATCACATTATATGAAATATAACATTATTTGTTTTTATTTATAGAGGCGGCAGAGCAAGTTATACATATATATATATATATATATATATATATATATATAAATTCATATATTTTGTCGATACAGTATAAATGATATAAAAAAAAACACTGGTCAGACGTCCAGTCTTCGAAACTTTATTATTTCTCTCGGACACGACGACCGCGTTATCATTTTAAATATATATAATATATACACTTATTTATCGACTATATATACGTAAATATAACTCTACCAAACAAATTTTATGTATTTCATATAAAAATACACACGATCAATTTATGGTAGTAATAGCGTCGTTGTGTTCAAAAATTGCGCAAATTTTTTCTATAAAAAATTTACGCTGCTTTTCGCATTTTAGGATGCCGCACAAAAAAAAAATACGCACAAGTTTATAGTATGTGCGTGTGTTTTCTTTTAGTGTGCGTTATTGTGTCTCACACATCCAACACGCTTAGTCATTTATTTTTCTATAATAAATTGAAAAATTTTAAATTCTAAGCAGTCTTTTAAATTGATACGACCCTCAGTCAGGAGTGGTCCGGGAACGAGTATCCGAGGACCGCAATGTGCGTTCGAAATGTCGATGTTCATGTGTCCTGCAGTTCACAAGTTGACGCGCAATTAGCTGCGTTCTTCATCGACCCACGAGCCAAGTGATTCACCGTTCAGGGTAATCATTTTATTATGTCGTTTTCTCATATTCTATTCGTCGTATTTTTAATATTTGATTATTAAATTAATAATAATATTATAATATTTTATACGCGTATAGAATTATCTAACGACATTTATATAATATATATATATATATATATATATATATATATTATATTAAATGGTAATTATATATAAATTTTAGAGAAATTATAATATCGTACTTAAAAATATCCGATAAATTTTAACCGCTGCACATGTTTTATTACAAACGAGGCGCGCATAGACAGATATCTCGCACGATATATTCCTCTTAATTATTACAAGTTTTTTAATCTCTTGAAAGTTTTATACAAATTTCGACACGGTCGGGCGTAAATCTTCGAACACCTTCGAAATAATACGTGAAATATTATTTCTAAAACGAATTTTTATACATATCGAAAGAATCGACACGTGCTTAAAAGTTTCGTTTAGGTACCCGGATGAAGAAAATGTCTTATCATCTCACATAATCATCATCACATATAATATTGTCGAAATTTTTTTGTATTACCTTCGATCGATAAAAAACTTATGTAATAATAAAAAAACGAAATAAAATTTCTCCATAAAAATACAGAAGACAGACACACACGACGACAACAACAACAACAACAACAACAGACGACGTTTCAATAATCTATATATTTTTCGTTTATTATAATAACGATTCTTTATATTAGAACGTTTTTAGTTAACAAGAAATTTTGTTAATGATCGTTCTGTCAATCGTTAATATATATATATATAATAATAAAAATATATTGTTACTACTATTGTGTCGTCATCGTCGTTCGTCGTCGTCGTCGTCGTCGACTCCTTCTACTAATCTATGATAAAAATTTTTCGTTATTTTTACTGTAAATTTATATATGTAGATATATATTTTATAGACGTATGAAATATATTTATCTTTTTTTTTTTTAAATATTATTCGAAACTTGTTCGAATTTTATAAAAAAAAAAAAAAAAAATTTCAATATATATACATCATATATTTATATCATATATAAATTTTCTTTTGAAGAGTTCGATTATTTTGTAGAAAAGAAAAATTTCTTTCACAATTATATATAATATAATAATACAGACTTGATTTCGTTTTTTTATTTTTTGTTTAAAAACGAACAAATACTCTGTAATGATCCTTCCGCAGGTTCACCTACGGAAACCTTGTTACGACTTTTACTTCCTCTAAATGATCAAGTTTGGTCATCTTTCCGAAGCATCGGCGACGCCGAAACGCCACCGCGCTCAGTCCGAAGACCTCACTAAATCATTCAATCGGTAGTAGCGACGGGCGGTGTGTACAAAGGGCAGGGACGTAATCAACGCGAGCTTATGACTCGCGCTTACTGGGAATTCCTCGTTCATGGGGAACAATTGCAAGCCCCAATCCCTAGCACGAAGGAGGTTCAGCGGGTTACCCGGGCCGCTCGGCCAGGGAGGACACGCTGATTCCTTCAGTGTAGCGCGCGTGCGGCCCAGAACATCTAAGGGCATCACAGACCTGTTATTGCTCAATCTCGTGCGGCTAGAAGCCGCCTGTCCCTCTAAGAAGAATTATTTGTACGCCGACAGTAAAAACCGCGAACGGCAAGAGCCGAAACTCAATACCGACGGGCCTTTGGGATGTCGAAATACGCCTAGTTAGCAGGCTAGAGTCTCGTTCGTTATCGGAATTAACCAGACAAATCGCTCCACCAACTAAGAACGGCCATGCACCACCACCCACCGAATCAAGAAAGAGCTCTCAATCTGTCAATCCTTCCGGTGTCCGGGCCTGGTGAGGTTTCCCGTGTTGAGTCAAATTAAGCCGCAGGCTCCACTCCTGGTGGTGCCCTTCCGTCAATTCCTTTAAGTTTCAGCTTTGCAACCATACTTCCCCCGGAACCCAAAAGCTTTGGTTTCCCGGAAGCTGCCCGCCGAGTCATCGGAGGAACGTCGGCGGATCGCTAGCTGGCATCGTTTATGGTTAGAACTAGGGCGGTATCTGATCGCCTTCGAACCTCTAACTTTCGTTCTTGATCAATGAAAGCGTTTTTGGCAAATGCTTTCGCTTCTGTCCGTCTTGCGACGATCCAAGAATTTCACCTCTAACGTCGCAATACGAATGCCCCCATCCGTTCCTATTAATCATTACCTCGGGGTTCCGAAAACCAACAAAATAGAACCGAGGTCCTATTCCATTATTCCATGCACACAGTATTCAGGCAAAATTTTGGCCTGCTTTAAGCACTCTAATTTGTTCAAAGTAAACGTGCCGGCCCACCTCGACACTCAGTCAAGAGCACCGCGGCGGGATTGAGTTGGGCCGCCCTTGCGAGCTAAGCCCACCGGCAGGACGTCCCACGACACGCCAGTTGACACCGCGTACGATGAACCAGCGGCGTGGGACACAGATTCGACTACGAGCTTTTTAACCGCAACAACTTTAATATACGCTATTGGAGCTGGAATTACCGCGGCTGCTGGCACCAGACTTGCCCTCCAATTGATCCTCGTTAAAGGGTTTAGAGTGTACTCATTCCGATTACGGGGCCTCGGATGAGTCCCGTATCGTTATTTTTCGTCACTACCTCCCCGTGCCGGGAGTGGGTAATTTGCGCGCCTGCTGCCTTCCTTGGATGTGGTAGCCGTTTCTCAGGCTCCCTCTCCGGAATCGAACCCTGATTCCCCGTTACCCGTTACAACCATGGTAGGCGCAGAACCTACCATCGACAGTTGATAAGGCAGACATTTGAAAGATGCGTCGCCGGTGCGAGACCGTGCGATCAGCGAAAAGTTATTCAGAGTCACCAAATTGTACGATGACGAGCAAGCCCGCCACCGATTGGTTTTGATCTAATAAAAGCGCTCCTTCCGTCTCCGGTCGGAACTCTGTTTGCATGTATTAGCTCTAGAATTACCACAGTTATCCAAGTAAATGTGGGTACGATCTAAGGAACCATAACTGATTTAATGAGCCTTTCGCGGTTTCACCTTAATTTGGCTTGTACTGAGACATGCATGGCTTAATCTTTGAGACAAGCATATGACTACTGGCAGGATCAACCAGGGAACTACTATTTGTGTATTTTATATATAATAAAACTATTATCGAAAAAGTTTTAATAACAATATCCACCACATAATGTGAGGATGAGAATTATGATGACGTTTTTTCATATTACATATATTTTATATTTATACACATAATATTTTATATTCATCTATATTCTCGTATATAATAAACACATTGTTATTTACTTTTTCGTTTGCGTGGTGTTTGCTGCGCTTATTATTGAAAATATATAATTTTCGGCGCCACGCTTTATATATTATAATATATTTTTCTTATATTTCATAAAATTTTCACCGAATCGACTATAAATTTATCTAAAATTTAATCGAAATGATATTTTAAATAAGATATAATTACGTCGACCGGAATAGAATTTCGACATTATCTCTACCCTTCGCTAGATTGTAAGCGACATGGTTTACAATTAGATAATAATGAACGAAATTTTTATTCTCGCTCGGAATAATGAGAGTTATCGCAATTTTGTGTAATAATATAAATGTTATATTATTATATATATTTTTATAGACGATCGCATATGAATCGCTCGCGGTAAAACGCTAGCTAAATTCGCGATCTCGCAATATATAATTTAATTTGTGGATAAATTGATATAATATCTAAAAAGGGAACCGCTAGCAATATACGATAATATATTGGAGGAGAACGGGGACCCTTTCAGAAAACTATATAATCCACTATAATGTGGAATGACCGATACAACGTCTTTACGTAAATTATAACGAGTTCATTAAAATTTAACGAGACGTCAACTTCGATACACCACACATATATGTGCGCTGTACAACGGTACGCTTTCTACATTAACATTAATAAAGATGTATAGTGAAAATATATAAAAGATGTATTATGAATATTAAAAAGAAGTATTATGAAACTTCATACCGTCCGAGACGTAAAAGTGTTATGGAAAATATTAACAATAACGGAAAAAAAGTATTATGAAATTAGATTGCCGCTCGATGTACGAACGTACGAGATGTATTATATAAAAGTTGTATGAAAATAGTGATAATAATGAAAAATGAAGTATAACGAAATTATATTCCGCTCGACTTAGGAACTTGTCGAAAAAGATGAATTGTGAAAGTTGAATGGAGTTGTTTTTTATGTAGGAGCCGTTCGAGGTATATAATATAAAAGTGCTATGAAAATATTAACAATAACGGAAAAAAGTATTATGAAATTAGATCGCCGCTCGATGTATGAACGTCCGAGATGTATTATATAAAAGTTGTATTAAATTAGTGATAATAATGAAAAACAAGTAGTATGAAATTATATTCCGCTCGATATAAGAACTTGTCGAAAAAGATGAATTGCGAAAATTGAATGGAGATGTTTTGTATGTAGGAGCCGTTCGAGGTATATTATATAAAAGTGTTATGGAAAATATTAACAATAACGGAAAAAATGTATTATGAAATTAGATCGCCGCTCGATGAACGAACGTACGAGATGTATTATATAAAAGTTGTATGAAAATAGTAATAATTATGAAAAACAAGTATTATGAAATGAGATTTTCCCTAAATATATGAACTTGTCGAAAAAGATGAATTGTGAAAGTTGAATGGAGATGTTTTGTATGTAGGAACCGTTCGAGGTATATTATATAAAAGTGTTATGGAAAATATTGACAATAACGGAAAAAATGTATTATGAAATTAGATCGCCGCTCGATGAACGAACGTACGAGATGTATTATATAAAAGTTGTATGAAAATAGTAATAATTATGAAAAACAAGTATTATGAAATGAGATTTTCCCTAAATATATGAACTTGTCGAAAAAGATGAATTGTGAAAGTTGAATGGAGATGTTTTGTATGTAGGAACCGTTCGAGGTATATTATATAAAAGTGTTATGGAAAATATTAACAATAACGGAAAAAATGTATTATGAAATTAGATCGCCGCTCGATGAACGAACGTACGAGATGTATTATATAAAAGTTGTATGAAAATAGTAATAATTATGAAAAACAAGTATTATGAAATGAGATTTTCCCTAAATATATGAACTTGTCGAAAAAGATGAATTGTAAAAGTTGAATGGAGATGTTTTGTATGTAGGAACCGTTCGAGGTATATTATATAAAAGTGTTATGGAAAATATTGACAATAACGGAAAAAATGTATTATGAAATTAGATCGCCGCTCGATGAACGAACGTACGAGATGTATTATATAAAAGTTGTATGAAAATAGTAATAATTATGAAAAACAAGTATTATGAAATGAGATTTTCCCTAAATATATGAACTTGTCGAAAAAGATGAATTGTGAAAGTTGAATGGAGATGTTTTGTATGTAGGAGCCGTTCGAGGTATATTATATAAAAGTGCTATGAAAATATTAACAATAACGGAAAAAAGTATTATGAAATTAGATCGCCGCTCGATGTATGAACGTCCGAGATGTATTATATAAAAGTTGTATTAAATTAGTGATAATAATGAAAAACAAGTAGTATGAAATTATATTCCGCTCGACTTAGGAACTTGTCGAAAAAGATGAATTGTGAAAGTTGAATGGAGTTGTTTTTTATGTAGGAGCCGTTCGAGGTATATAATATAAAAGTGCTATGAAAATATTAACAATAACGGAAAAAAGTATTATGAAATTAGATCGCCGCTCGATGTATGAACGTCCGAGATGTATTATATAAAAGTTGTATTAAATTAGTGATAATAATGAAAAACAAGTAGTATGAAATTATATTCCGCTCGATATAAGAACTTGTCGAAAAAGATGAATTGCGAAAATTGAATGGAGATGTTTTGTATGTAGGAGCCGTTCGAGGTATATTATATAAAAGTGTTATGAAAAGTATTAACAATAACGGAAAACAGTATTATGAAATTAGATGACCGCTCGATGTATGAACGTCCGAGGTGCATTATATAAAAGTTGTATAAAATTAGTGATAATAATAAAAAACAATTATTGTGAAATTTTATTCCGCTCGACTTAGGAACTTGTCGAAAAAGATGAATTGCGAAAATTGAAAGTTTGGCGCCTGGCCGGCAGAGGGCGCTAGTGTCTATAAAACCGTGTTAAGTTTGTCTTCTGGCCGGCAGGTGGCGCTAGTGTCTATAAAACCGTGTCAAGTTTGGCGCCTGGCCGGCAGAGGGCGCTAGTGTCTATAAAACCGTGTTAAGTGTGGCTTCTGGCCGGCAGGTGGCGCTAGTGTCTGTAAATTCGTGTCAAGTTTGGCGTCTGGCCGGTAGAGGGCACTAGTGTCTATAAAACCGTGTTAAGTGTGGCTTCTGGCCGGCAGATGGCGCTAGTGTCTGTAAATTCGTGTCAAGTTTGGCGTCTGGCCGGCAGAGGGCGCTAGTGTCTATAAAACCGTGTTTAGTTTTTCTTCTGGCCGGTAGGATATAAGAACTTGTCGAGGTGTAACATATAAAAGTTGTATGAAATAGTAATAACATCGAAAAAAAAAAACCGTGTCAAGTTTGGCGCCTGGCCGGCAGAGGGCGCTAGTGTCTATAAAACCGTGTTAAGTGTGGCTTCTGGCCGGCAGGTGGCGCTAGTGTCTGTAAATTCGTGTCAAGTTTGGCGTCTGGCCGGTAGAGGGCACTAGTGTCTATAAAACCGTGTTAAGTGTGGCTTCTGGCCGGCAGAGGGCGCTAGTGTCTGTAAATTCGTGTCAAGTTTGGCGCCTGGCCGGCAGAGGGCGCTAGTGTCTATAAAACCGTGTTAAGTGTGGCTTCTGGCCGGTAGAGGGCACTAGTGTCTATAAAACCGTGTTAAGTGTGGCTTCTGGCCGGCAGATGGCGCTAGTGTCTGTAAATTCGTGTCAAGTTTGGCGTCTGGCCGGCAGAGGGCGCTAGTGTCTATAAAACCGTGTTTAGTTTTTCTTCTGGCCGGTAGGATATAAGAACTTGTCGAAGTGTAACATATAAAAGTTGTATGAAATAGTAATAACATCGAAAAAAAAAAACCGTGTCAAGTTTGGCGCCTGGCCGGCAGAGGGCGCTAGTGTCTATAAAACCGTGTTAAGTGTGGCTTCTGGCCGGCAGGTGGCGCTAGTGTCTGTAAATTCGTGTCAAGTTTGGCGCCTGGCCGGCAGAGGGCGCTAGTGTCTATAAAACCGTGTTAAGTTTGGCGTCTGGCCGGTAGAGGGCACTAGTGTCTATAAAACCGTGTTAAGTGTGGCTTCTGGCCGGCAGATGGCGCTAGTGTCTGTAAATTCGTGTCAAGTTTGGCGTCTGGCCGGCAGAGGGCGCTAGTGTCTATAAAACCGTGTTTAGTTTTTCTTCTGGCCGGTAGGATATAAGAACTTGTCGAGGTGTAACATATAAAAGTTGTATGAAATAGTAATAACATCGAAAAAAAAAAACCGTGTCAAGTTTGGCGCCTGGCCGGCAGAGGGCGCTAGTGTCTATAAAACCGTGTTAAGTGTGGCTTCTGGCCGGCAGGTGGCGCTAGTGTCTGTAAATTCGTGTCAAGTTTGGCGTCTGGCCGGTAGAGGGCACTAGTGTCTATAAAACCGTGTTAAGTGTGGCTTCTGGCCGGCAGAGGGCGCTAGTGTCTGTAAATTCGTGTCAAGTTTGGCGCCTGGCCGGCAGAGGGCGCTAGTGTCTATAAAACCGTGTTAAGTGTGGCTTCTGGCCGGCAGGTGGCGCTAGTGTCTGTGAATTCGTGCAAGTTTGGCGCCTGGCCGGCAGAGGGCGCTAGTGTCTATAAAACCGTGTTAAGTGTGGCTTCTGGCCGGCAGGTGGCGCTAGTGTCTGTAAATCCGTGTCAAGTTTGGCGTCTGGCCGGCAGAGGGCGCTAGTGTCTATAAAACCGTGTTTAGTTTGTCTTCTGGCCGGCAGAGGGCGCTAGTGTCTGTAAATTCGTGTCAAGTTTGGCGTCTGGCTGGCAGAGGGCGCTAGTGTCTATAAAACCGTGTTTAGTTTGTCTTCTGGCCGGCGGGTGGCGCTAGTGTGTATAAAACCGTGTTAAGCGTGGCTTCAGGCCGGCAGAGGGCGCTAGTGTCTATAAAACCGTGTTTAGTTTGTCTTCTTGCCGGCAGGTGGCGCTAGTGTCTATAAAACCGTGTTTAGTTTTTCTTCTGGCCGGTAGGATATAAGAACTTGTCGAGGTGTAACATATAAAAGTTGTATGAAATAGTAATAACATCGAAAAAAAAAACCGTGTCAAGTTTGGCGCCTGGCCGGCAGAGGGCGCTAGTGTCTATAAAACCGTGTTAAGTGTGGCTTCTGGCCGGCAGGTGGCGCTAGTGTCTATAAAACCGTGTTTAGTTTGTCTTCTGGCCGGCAGAGGGCGCTAGTGTCTATAAAACCGTGTTAAGTGTGGCTTCTGGCCGGCAGGTGGCGCTAGTGTCTGTGAATTCGTGCAAGTTTGGCGCCTGGCCGGCAGAGGGCGCTAGTGTCTATAAAACCGTGTTAAGTGTGGCTTCTGGCCAGCAGGTGGCGCTAGTGTCTGTAAATTCGTGTCAAGTTTGGCGTCTGGCCGGCAGAGGGCGCTAGTATCTATAAAACCGTGTTTAGTTTGTCTTCTGGCCGGCAGAGGGCGCTAGTGTCTGTAAATTCGTGTCAAGTTTGGCGTCTGGCTGGCAGAGGGCGCTAGTGTCTATAAAACCGTGTTTAGTTTGTCTTCTGGCCGGCAGGTGGCGCTAGTGTGTATAAAACCGTGTTAAGCGTGGCTTCAGGCCGGCAGAGGGCGCTAGTGTCTATAAAACCGTGTTTAGTTTGTCTTCTTGCCGGCAGGTGGCGCTAGTGTCTATAAAACCGTGTTTAGTTTTTCTTCTGGCCGGTAGGATATAAGAACTTGTCGAGGTGTAACATATAAAAGTTGTATGAAATAGTAATAACATCGAAAAAAAAAAACCGTGTCAAGTTTGGCGCCTGGCCGGCAGAGGGCGCTAGTGTCTATAAAACCGTGTTAAGTGTGGCTTCTGGCCGGCAGGTGGCGCTAGTGTCTGTAAATTCGTGTCAAGTTTGGCGTCTGGCCGGTAGAGGGCACTAGTGTCTATAAAACCGTGTTAAGTGTGGCTTCTGGCCGGCAGAGGGCGCTAGTGTCTGTAAATTCGTGTCAAGTTTGGCGCCTGGCCGGCAGAGGGCGCTAGTGTCTATAAAACCGTGTTTAGTTTGTCTTCTGGCCGGCAGGTGGCGCTAGTGTCTGTAAATTCGTGTTAAGTGTGGCTTCTGGCCGGCAGGTGGCGCTAGTGTCTGTGAATTCGTGCAAGTTTCGCGCCTGGCCGGCAGAGGGCGCTAGTGTCTATAAAACCGTGTTAAGTGTGGCTTCTGGCCGGCAGGTGGCGCTAGTGTCTGTAAATTCGTGTCAAGTTTGGCGTCTGGCCGGCAGAGGGCGCTAGTGTCTATAAAACCGTGTTTAGTTTGTCTTCTGGCCGGCAGAGGGCGCTAGTGTCTGTAAATTCGTGTCAAGTTTGGCGTCTGGCTGGCAGAGGGCGCTAGTGTCTATAAAACCGTGTTTAGTTTGTCTTCTGGCCGGCAGGTGGCGCTAGTGTGTATAAAACCGTGTTAAGCGTGGCTTCAGGCCGGCAGAGGGCGCTAGTGTCTATAAAACCGTGTTTAGTTTGTCTTCTTGCCGGCAGGTGGCGCTAGTGTCTATAAAACCGTGTTTAGTTTTTCTTCTGGCCGGTAGGATATAAGAACTTGTCGAGGTGTAACATATAAAAGTTGTATGAAATAGTAATAACATCGAAAAAAAAAAACCGTGTCAAGTTTGGCGCCTGGCCGGCAGAGGGCGCTAGTGTCTATAAAACCGTGTTAAGTGTGGCTTCTGGCCGGCAGGTGGCGCTAGTGTCTGTAAATTCGTGTCAAGTTTGGCGTCTGGCCGGTAGAGGGCACTAGTGTCTATAAAACCGTGTTAAGTGTGGCTTCTGGCCGGCAGAGGGCGCTAGTGTCTGTAAATTCGTGTCAAGTTTGGCGCCTGGCCGGCAGAGGGCGCTAGTGTCTATAAAACCGTGTTAAGTGTGGCTTCTGGCCGGCAGGTGGCGCTAGTGTCTGTAAATTCGTGTCAAGTTTGGCGCCTGGCCGGCAGAGGGCGCTAGTGTCTATAAAACCGTGTTTAGTTTGTCTTCTGGCCGGCAGAGGGCGCTAGTGTCTATAAAACCGTGTTAAGTGTGGCTTCTGGCCGGCAGGTGGCGCTAGTGTCTGTGAATTCGTGCAAGTTTGGCGCCTGGCCGGCAGAGGGCGCTAGTGTCTATAAAACCGTGTTAAGTGTGGCTTCTGGCCGGCAGGTGGCGCTAGTGTCTGTAAATTCGTGTCAAGTTTGGCGTCTGGCCGGTAGAGGGCACTAGTGTCTATAAAACCGTGTTTAGTTTGTCTTCTGGCCAGCAGAGGGCGCTAGTGTCTGTAAATTCGTGTCAAGTTTGGCGTCTGGCCGGCAGAGGGCGCTAGTGTCTATAAAACCGTGTTAAGTGTGGCTTCTGGCCGGCAGGTGGCGCTAGTGTCTGTAAATTCGTGTCAAGTTTGGCGCCTGGCCGGCAGAGGGCGCTAGTGTCTATAAAACCGTGTTTAGTTTGTCTTCTGGCCGGCAGAGGGCGCTAGTGTCTATAAAACCGTGTTAAGTGTGGCTTCTGGCCGGCAGGTGGCGCTAGTGTCTGTGAATTCGTGCAAGTTTGGCGCCTGGCCGGCAGAGGGCGCTAGTGTCTATAAAACCGTGTTAAGTGTGGCTTCTGGCCGGCAGGTGGCGCTAGTGTCTGTAAATTCGTGTCAAGTTTGGCGTCTGGCCGGCAGAGGGCGCTAGTGTCTATAAAACCGTGTTTAGTTTGTCTTCTGGCCGGCAGAGGGCGCTAGTGTCTGTAAATTCGTGTCAAGTTTGGCGTCTGGCTGGCAGAGGGCGCTAGTGTCTATAAAACCGTGTTTAGTTTGTCTTCTGGCCGGCAGGTGGCGCTAGTGTGTATAAAACCGTGTTAAGCGTGGCTTCAGGCCGGCAGAGGGCGCTAGTGTCTATAAAACCGTGTTTAGTTTGTCTTCTTGCCGGCAGGTGGCGCTAGTGTCTATAAAACCGTGTTTAGTTTTTCTTCTGGCCGGTAGGATATAAGAACTTGTCGAGGTGTAACATATAAAAGTTGTATGAAATAGTAATAACATCGAAAAAAAAAAACCGTGTCAAGTTTGGCGCCTGGCCGGCAGAGGGCGCTAGTGTCTATAAAACCGTGTTAAGTGTGGCTTCTGGCCGGCAGGTGGCGCTAGTGTCTATAAAACCGTGTTTAGTTTGTCTTCTGGCCGGCAGAGGGCGCTAGTGTCTATAAAACCGTGTTAAGTGTGGCTTCTGGCCGGCAGGTGGCGCTAGTGTCTGTGAATTCGTGCAAGTTTGGCGCCTGGCCGGCAGAGGGCGCTAGTGTCTATAAAACCGTGTTAAGTGTGGCTTCTGGCCGGCAGAGGGCGCTAGTGTCTGTAAATTCGTGTCAAGTTTGGCGTCTGGCCGGCAGAGGGCGCTAGTATCTATAAAACCGTGTTTAGTTTGTCTTCTGGCCGGCAGAGGGCGCTAGTGTCTGTAAATTCGTGTCAAGTTTGGCGTCTGGCTGGCAGAGGGCGCTAGTGTCTATAAAACCGTGTTTAGTTTGTCTTCTGGCCGGCAGGTGGCGCTAGTGTGTATAAAACCGTGTTAAGCGTGGCTTCAGGCCGGCAGAGGGCGCTAGTGTCTATAAAACCGTGTTTAGTTTGTCTTCTTGCCGGCAGGTGGCGCTAGTGTCTATAAAACCGTGTTTAGTTTTTCTTCTGGCCGGTAGGATATAAGAACTTGTCGAGGTGTAACATATAAAAGTTGTATGAAATAGTAATAACATCGAAAAAAAAAAACCGTGTCAAGTTTGGCGCCTGGCCGGCAGAGGGCGCTAGTGTCTATAAAACCGTGTTAAGTGTGGCTTCTGGCCGGCAGGTGGCGCTAGTGTCTGTAAATTCGTGTCAAGTTTGGCGTCTGGCCGGTAGAGGGCACTAGTGTCTATAAAACCGTGTTAAGTGTGGCTTCTGGCCGGCAGAGGGCGCTAGTGTCTGTAAATTCGTGTCAAGTTTGGCGCCTGGCCGGCAGAGGGCGCTAGTGTCTATAAAACCGTGTTTAGTTTGTCTTCTGGCCGGCAGGTGGCGCTAGTGTCTGTAAATTCGTGTTAAGTGTGGCTTCTGGCCGGCAGGTGGCGCTAGTGTCTGTGAATTCGTGCAAGTTTCGCGCCTGGCCGGCAGAGGGCGCTAGTGTCTATAAAACCGTGTTAAGTGTGGCTTCTGGCCGGCAGGTGGCGCTAGTGTCTGTAAATTCGTGTCAAGTTTGGCGTCTGGCCGGCAGAGGGCGCTAGTGTCTATAAAACCGTGTTAAGTGTGGCTTCTGGCCGGCAGGTGGCGCTAGTGTCTGTAAATTCGTGTCAAGTTTGGCGTCTGGCCGGTAGAGGGCACTAGTGTCTATAAAACCGTGTTAAGTGTGGCTTCTGGCCGGCAGGTGGCGCTAGTGTCTGTGAATTCGTGCAAGTTTGGCGCCTGGCCGGCAGAGGGCGCTAGTGTCTATAAAACCGTGTTAAGTGTGGCTTCTGGCCGGCAGGTGGCGCTAGTGTCTGTAAATTCGTGTCAAGTTTGGCGTCTGGCCGGCAGAGGGCGCTAGTGTCTATAAAACCGTGTTTAGTTTGTCTTCTGGCCGGCAGAGGGCGCTAGTGTCTGTAAATTCGTGTCAAGTTTGGCGTCTGGCTGGCAGAGGGCGCTAGTGTCTATAAAACCGTGTTTAGTTTGTCTTCTGGCCGGCAGGTGGCGCTAGTGTGTATAAAACCGTGTTAAGCGTGGCTTCAGGCCGGCAGAGGGCGCTAGTGTCTATAAAACCGTGTTAAGTTTGTCTTCTTGCCGGCAGGTGGCGCTAGTGTCTATAAAACCGTGTTTAGTTTTTCTTCTGGCCGGTAGGATATAAGAACTTGTCGAGGTGTAACATATAAAAGTTGTATGAAATAGTAATAACATCGAAAAAAAAAAACCGTGTCAAGTTTGGCGCCTGGCCGGCAGAGGGCGCTAGTGTCTATAAAACCGTGTTAAGTGTGGCTTCTGGCCGGCAGGTGGCGCTAGTGTCTATAAAACCGTGTTTAGTTTGTCTTCTGGCCGGCAGAGGGCGCTAGTGTCTATAAAACCGTGTTAAGTGTGGCTTCTGGCCGGCAGGTGGCGCTAGTGTCTGTGAATTCGTGCAAGTTTGGCGCCTGGCCGGCAGAGGGCGCTAGTGTCTATAAAACCGTGTTAAGTGTGGCTTCTGGCCGGCAGGTGGCGCTAGTGTCTGTAAATTCGTGTCAAGTTTGGCGCCTGGCCGGCAGAGGGCGCTAGTGTCTATAAAACCGTGTTTAGTTTGTCTTCTGGCCGGCAGAGGGCGCTAGTGTCTATAAAACCGTGTTAAGTGTGGCTTCTGGCCGGCAGGTGGCGCTAGTGTCTGTGAATTCGTGCAAGTTTGGCGCCTGGCCGGCAGAGGGCGCTAGTGTCTATAAAACCGTGTTTAGTTTGTCTTCTGGCCGGCAGAGGGCGCTAGTGTCTGTAAATTCGTGTCAAGTTTGGCGTCTGGCTGGCAGAGGGCGCTAGTGTCTATAAAACCGTGTTTAGTTTGTCTTCTGGCCGGCAGGTGGCGCTAGTGTGTATAAAACCGTGTTAAGCGTGGCTTCAGGCCGGCAGAGGGCGCTAGTGTCTATAAAACCGTGTTTAGTTTGTCTTCTTGCCGGCAGGTGGCGCTAGTGTCTATAAAACCGTGTTTAGTTTTTCTTCTGGCCGGTAGGATATAAGAACTTGTCGAGGTGTAACATATAAAAGTTGTATGAAATAGTAATAACATCGAAAAAAAAAAACCGTGTCAAGTTTGGCGCCTGGCCGGCAGAGGGCGCTAGTGTCTATAAAACCGTGTTAAGTGTGGCTTCTGGCCGGCAGGTGGCGCTAGTGTCTGTAAATTCGTGTCAAGTTTGGCGTCTGGCCGGTAGAGGGCACTAGTGTCTATAAAACCGTGTTAAGTGTGGCTTCTGGCCGGCAGAGGGCGCTAGTGTCTGTAAATTCGTGTCAAGTTTGGCGCCTGGCCGGCAGAGGGCGCTAGTGTCTATAAAACCGTGTTAAGTGTGGCTTCTGGCCGGCAGGTGGCGCTAGTGTCTGTAAATTCGTGTCAAGTTTGGCGCCTGGCCGGCAGAGGGCGCTAGTGTCTATAAAACCGTGTTTAGTTTGTCTTCTGGCCGGCAGAGGGCGCTAGTGTCTATAAAACCGTGTTAAGTGTGGCTTCTGGCCGGCAGGTGGCGCTAGTGTCTGTGAATTCGTGCAAGTTTGGCGCCTGGCCGGCAGAGGGCGCTAGTGTCTATAAAACCGTGTTAAGTGTGGCTTCTGGCCGGCAGGTGGCGCTAGTGTCTGTAAATTCGTGTCAAGTTTGGCGTCTGGCCGGCAGAGGGCGCTAGTGTCTATAAAACCGTGTTTAGTTTGTCTTCTGGCCGGCAGAGGGCGCTAGTGTCTGTAAATTCGTGTCAAGTTTGGCGTCTGGCTGGCAGAGGGCGCTAGTGTCTATAAAACCGTGTTTAGTTTGTCTTCTGGCCGGCAGGTGGCGCTAGTGTGTATAAAACCGTGTTAAGCGTGGCTTCAGGCCGGCAGAGGGCGCTAGTGTCTATAAAACCGTGTTTAGTTTGTCTTCTTGCCGGCAGGTGGCGCTAGTGTCTATAAAACCGTGTTTAGTTTTTCTTCTGGCCGGTAGGATATAAGAACTTGTCGAGGTGTAACATATAAAAGTTGTATGAAATAGTAATAACATCGAAAAAAAAAAACCGTGTCAAGTTTGGCGCCTGGCCGGCAGAGGGCGCTAGTGTCTATAAAACCGTGTTAAGTGTGGCTTCTGGCCGGCAGGTGGCGCTAGTGTCTGTAAATTCGTGTCAAGTTTGGCGTCTGGCCGGTAGAGGGCACTAGTGTCTATAAAACCGTGTTAAGTGTGGCTTCTGGCCGGCAGAGGGCGCTAGTGTCTGTAAATTCGTGTCAAGTTTGGCGTCTGGCCGGCAGAGGGCGCTAGTGTCTATAAAACCGTGTTAAGTGTGGCTTCTGGCCGGCAGGTGGCGCTAGTGTCTGTAAATTCGTGTCAAGTTTGGCGCCTGGCCGGCAGAGGGCGCTAGTGTCTATAAAACCGTGTTTAGTTTGTCTTCTGGCCGGCAGAGGGCGCTAGTGTCTATAAAACCGTGTTAAGTGTGGCTTCTGGCCGGCAGGTGGCGCTAGTGTCTGTGAATTCGTGCAAGTTTGGCGCCTGGCCGGCAGAGGGCGCTAGTGTCTATAAAACCGTGTTAAGTGTGGCTTCTGGCCGGCAGGTGGCGCTAGTGTCTGTAAATTCGTGTCAAGTTTGGCGTCTGGCCGGCAGAGGGCGCTAGTGTCTATAAAACCGTGTTTAGTTTGTCTTCTGGCCGGCAGAGGGCGCTAGTGTCTGTAAATTCGTGTCAAGTTTGGCGTCTGGCTGGCAGAGGGCGCTAGTGTCTATAAAACCGTGTTTAGTTTGTCTTCTGGCCGGCAGGTGGCGCTAGTGTGTATAAAACCGTGTTAAGCGTGGCTTCAGGCCGGCAGAGGGCGCTAGTGTCTATAAAACCGTGTTTAGTTTGTCTTCTTGCCGGCAGGTGGCGCTAGTGTCTATAAAACCGTGTTTAGTTTTTCTTCTGGCCGGTAGGATATAAGAACTTGTCGAGGTGTAACATATAAAAGTTGTATGAAATAGTAATAACATCGAAAAAAAAAAACCGTGTCAAGTTTGGCGCCTGGCCGGCAGAGGGCGCTAGTGTCTATAAAACCGTGTTAAGTGTGGCTTCTGGCCGGCAGGTGGCGCTAGTGTCTATAAAACCGTGTTTAGTTTGTCTTCTGGCCGGCAGAGGGCGCTAGTGTCTATAAAACCGTGTTAAGTGTGGCTTCTGGCCGGCAGGTGGCGCTAGTGTCTGTGAATTCGTGCAAGTTTGGCGCCTGGCCGGCAGAGGGCGCTAGTGTCTATAAAACCGTGTTAAGTGTGGCTTCTGGCCGGCAGGTGGCGCTAGTGTCTGTAAATTCGTGTCAAGTTTGGCGTCTGGCCGGCAGAGGGCGCTAGTATCTATAAAACCGTGTTTAGTTTGTCTTCTGGCCGGCAGAGGGCGCTAGTGTCTGTAAATTCGTGTCAAGTTTGGCGTCTGGCTGGCAGAGGGCGCTAGTGTCTATAAAACCGTGTTTAGTTTGTCTTCTGGCCGGCAGGTGGCGCTAGTGTGTATAAAACCGTGTTAAGCGTGGCTTCAGGCCGGCAGAGGGCGCTAGTGTCTATAAAACCGTGTTTAGTTTGTCTTCTTGCCGGCAGGTGGCGCTAGTGTCTATAAAACCGTGTTTAGTTTTTCTTCTGGCCGGTAGGATATAAGAACTTGTCGAGGTGTAACATATAAAAGTTGTATGAAATAGTAATAACATCGAAAAAAAAAAACCGTGTCAAGTTTGGCGCCTGGCCGGCAGAGGGCGCTAGTGTCTATAAAACCGTGTTAAGTGTGGCTTCTGGCCGGCAGGTGGCGCTAGTGTCTGTAAATTCGTGTCAAGTTTGGCGTCTGGCCGGTAGAGGGCACTAGTGTCTATAAAACCGTGTTAAGTGTGGCTTCTGGCCGGCAGAGGGCGCTAGTGTCTGTAAATTCGTGTCAAGTTTGGCGCCTGGCCGGCAGAGGGCGCTAGTGTCTATAAAACCGTGTTTAGTTTGTCTTCTGGCCGGCAGGTGGCGCTAGTGTCTGTAAATTCGTGTTAAGTGTGGCTTCTGGCCGGCAGGTGGCGCTAGTGTCTGTGAATTCGTGCAAGTTTCGCGCCTGGCCGGCAGAGGGCGCTAGTGTCTATAAAACCGTGTTAAGTGTGGCTTCTGGCCGGCAGGTGGCGCTAGTGTCTGTAAATTCGTGTCAAGTTTGGCGTCTGGCCGGTAGAGGGCACTAGTGTCTATAAAACCGTGTTAAGTGTGGCTTCTGGCCGGCAGGTGGCGCTAGTGTCTGTGAATTCGTGCAAGTTTGGCGCCTGGCCGGCAGAGGGCGCTAGTGTCTATAAAACCGTGTTAAGTGTGGCTTCTGGCCGGCAGGTGGCGCTAGTGTCTGTAAATTCGTGTCAAGTTTGGCGTCTGGCCGGCAGAGGGCGCTAGTGTCTATAAAACCGTGTTTAGTTTGTCTTCTGGCCGGCAGAGGGCGCTAGTGTCTGTAAATTCGTGTCAAGTTTGGCGTCTGGCTGGCAGAGGGCGCTAGTGTCTATAAAACCGTGTTTAGTTTGTCTTCTGGCCGGCAGGTGGCGCTAGTGTGTATAAAACCGTGTTAAGCGTGGCTTCAGGCCGGCAGAGGGCGCTAGTGTCTATAAAACCGTGTTTAGTTTGTCTTCTTGCCGGCAGGTGGCGCTAGTGTCTATAAAACCGTGTTTAGTTTTTCTTCTGGCCGGTAGGATATAAGAACTTGTCGAGGTGTAACATATAAAAGTTGTATGAAATAGTAATAACATCGAAAAAAAAAAACCGTGTCAAGTTTGGCGCCTGGCCGGCAGAGGGCGCTAGTGTCTATAAAACCGTGTTAAGTGTGGCTTCTGGCCGGCAGGTGGCGCTAGTGTCTATAAAACCGTGTTTAGTTTGTCTTCTGGCCGGCAGAGGGCGCTAGTGTCTATAAAACCGTGTTAAGTGTGGCTTCTGGCCGGCAGGTGGCGCTAGTGTCTGTGAATTCGTGCAAGTTTGGCGCCTGGCCGGCAGAGGGCGCTAGTGTCTATAAAACCGTGTTAAGTGTGGCTTCTGGCCGGCAGGTGGCGCTAGTGTCTGTAAATTCGTGTCAAGTTTGGCGCCTGGCCGGCAGAGGGCGCTAGTGTCTATAAAACCGTGTTTAGTTTGTCTTCTGGCCGGCAGAGGGCGCTAGTGTCTATAAAACCGTGTTAAGTGTGGCTTCTGGCCGGCAGGTGGCGCTAGTGTCTGTGAATTCGTGCAAGTTTGGCGCCTGGCCGGCAGAGGGCGCTAGTGTCTATAAAACCGTGTTTAGTTTGTCTTCTGGCCGGCAGAGGGCGCTAGTGTCTGTAAATTCGTGTCAAGTTTGGCGTCTGGCTGGCAGAGGGCGCTAGTGTCTATAAAACCGTGTTTAGTTTGTCTTCTGGCCGGCAGGTGGCGCTAGTGTGTATAAAACCGTGTTAAGCGTGGCTTCAGGCCGGCAGAGGGCGCTAGTGTCTATAAAACCGTGTTTAGTTTGTCTTCTTGCCGGCAGGTGGCGCTAGTGTCTATAAAACCGTGTTTAGTTTTTCTTCTGGCCGGTAGGATATAAGAACTTGTCGAGGTGTAACATATAAAAGTTGTATGAAATAGTAATAACATCGAAAAAAAAAAACCGTGTCAAGTTTGGCGCCTGG
>NW_026614056.1:785000-792500 GCF_026230105.1 Diorhabda sublineata | reverse complement strand
CCATCAGGGTTTCCCCTGACTTCGTCCTGACCAGGCATAGTTCACCATCTTTCGGGTCCCAGCGTGTACGCTCTTGGTGCGCCTCTTCTCGTAATGAGAACGAGACGCCCCGGGAGTGCGAAGCGATCCAATTTATTAAAAAAGCAAATCGCTTATCCTCCCTTGGTCTACGCGAGGTAAACCTTTACTTTCATTACGCCTTTAGGTTTAGTTATTTCCCAATGACTCGCGCACATGCTAGACTCCTTGGTCCGTGTTTCAAGACGGGTCCTGAAATTACCCAAATCGATAGCGTCGTTGATCGGCGTTTCGAAACGAGGTCTGTTCGAGAACACCGTAACCAACAGTCGTTCCGGGACAGAATCGGCATTATGTCCGATTACCGTCAAACACGAAACGCTCTTGCTACGGGCCGAACGCTAATTATAATTTAGCGGCCCCGCGCCATATTTGTACCGTCGAGCGAGTCTGTCGGAATATCGAGGGTCCGCATGAAAAAATCAAGTGGTCTCCACCTCGAGTCTTAAACAGACACCCAACGGATCACGACGTCCTACTAGAGGAAAAGTGCACGCGTTCGATATCGATTAGAAAAACGTAAAACGCGATTTATTGTGTTGCCGAAACAACAACAATATCCGTCATACAAACGTTCAACTTCAATTATCGAAACGCGAATGAATTTCCTCTTTCGACCTTTCGGGTTTCTCAGGTTTACCCCTGAACGGTTTCACGTACTCTTGAACTCTCTCTTCAAAGTGCTTTTCAACTTTCCCTCACGGTACTTGTTCGCTATCGGTCTCGTGGTCATATTTAGCCTTAGATGGAGTTTACCACCCACTTAGGGCTGCACTCTCAAGCAACCCGACTCTCAGGAGAGATCCTCACGCAATCGGCAACGGTCGCTACGGGCCTGGCACCCTCTATGGGCTGTGGCCCCGTTCAAGAAGGACTTGGACGCGCCGCACGATCTCGTGATAAACGGATCCTCCCTAACACCACATTTCCCGGTGGCCGATATCGACCACGGGATTCGGTGCTGGGCTTTTCCCTGTTCGCTCGCAGCTACTAAGGGAATCCTAGTTAGTTTCTTTTCCTCCGCTTAGTAATATGCTTAAATTCAGCGGGTAATCTCACCTGCTCTGAGGTCGATATATTATAATATATCTATAATATTTAAATACAATTCGCTAAAATATCACAAAAAAAAACGTGTGTTTAATCACATTATATGAAATATAACATTATTTGTTTTTATTTATAGAGGCGGCAGAGCAAGTTATACATATATATATATATATATATATATATATAAATTCATATATTTTGTCGATACAGTATAAATGATATAAAAAAAAACACTGGTCAGACGTCCAGTCTTCGAAACTTTATTATTTCTCTCGGACACGACGACCGCGTTATCATTTTAAATATATATAATATATACTATATAATCCACTATAATGTGGAATGACCGATACAACGTCTTTACGTAAATTATAACGAGTTCATTAAAATTTAACGAGACGTCAACTTCGATACACCACACATATATGTGCGCTGTACAACGGTACGCTTTCTACATTAACATTAATAAAGATGTATAGTGAAAATATATAAAAGATGTATTATGAATATTAAAAAGAAGTATTATGAAACTTCATACCGTCCGAGACGTAAAAGTGTTATGGAAAATATTAACAATAACGGAAAAAAAGTATTATGAAATTAGATTGCCGCTCGATGTACGAACGTACGAGATGTATTATATAAAAGTTGTATGAAAATAGTGATAATAATGAAAAATGAAGTATAACGAAATTATATTCCGCTCGACTTAGGAACTTGTCGAAAAAGATGAATTGTGAAAGTTGAATGGAGTTGTTTTTTATGTAGGAGCCGTTCGAGGTATATAATATAAAAGTGCTATGAAAATATTAACAATAACGGAAAAAAGTATTATGAAATTAGATCGCCGCTCGATGTATGAACGTCCGAGATGTATTATATAAAAGTTGTATTAAATTAGTGATAATAATGAAAAACAAGTAGTATGAAATTATATTCCGCTCGATATAAGAACTTGTCGAAAAAGATGAATTGCGAAAATTGAATGGAGATGTTTTGTATGTAGGAGCCGTTCGAGGTATATTATATAAAAGTGTTATGGAAAATATTAACAATAACGGAAAAAATGTATTATGAAATTAGATCGCCGCTCGATGAACGAACGTACGAGATGTATTATATAAAAGTTGTATGAAAATAGTAATAATTATGAAAAACAAGTATTATGAAATGAGATTTTCCCTAAATATATGAACTTGTCGAAAAAGATGAATTGTGAAAGTTGAATGGAGATGTTTTGTATGTAGGAACCGTTCGAGGTATATTATATAAAAGTGTTATGGAAAATATTGACAATAACGGAAAAAATGTATTATGAAATTAGATCGCCGCTCGATGAACGAACGTACGAGATGTATTATATAAAAGTTGTATGAAAATAGTAATAATTATGAAAAACAAGTATTATGAAATGAGATTTTCCCTAAATATATGAACTTGTCGAAAAAGATGAATTGTGAAAGTTGAATGGAGATGTTTTGTATGTAGGAACCGTTCGAGGTATATTATATAAAAGTGTTATGGAAAATATTAACAATAACGGAAAAAATGTATTATGAAATTAGATCGCCGCTCGATGAACGAACGTACGAGATGTATTATATAAAAGTTGTATGAAAATAGTAATAATTATGAAAAACAAGTATTATGAAATGAGATTTTCCCTAAATATATGAACTTGTCGAAAAAGATGAATTGTAAAAGTTGAATGGAGATGTTTTGTATGTAGGAACCGTTCGAGGTATATTATATAAAAGTGTTATGGAAAATATTGACAATAACGGAAAAAATGTATTATGAAATTAGATCGCCGCTCGATGAACGAACGTACGAGATGTATTATATAAAAGTTGTATGAAAATAGTAATAATTATGAAAAACAAGTATTATGAAATGAGATTTTCCCTAAATATATGAACTTGTCGAAAAAGATGAATTGTGAAAGTTGAATGGAGATGTTTTGTATGTAGGAGCCGTTCGAGGTATATTATATAAAAGTGCTATGAAAATATTAACAATAACGGAAAAAAGTATTATGAAATTAGATCGCCGCTCGATGTATGAACGTCCGAGATGTATTATATAAAAGTTGTATTAAATTAGTGATAATAATGAAAAACAAGTAGTATGAAATTATATTCCGCTCGACTTAGGAACTTGTCGAAAAAGATGAATTGTGAAAGTTGAATGGAGTTGTTTTTTATGTAGGAGCCGTTCGAGGTATATAATATAAAAGTGCTATGAAAATATTAACAATAACGGAAAAAAGTATTATGAAATTAGATCGCCGCTCGATGTATGAACGTCCGAGATGTATTATATAAAAGTTGTATTAAATTAGTGATAATAATGAAAAACAAGTAGTATGAAATTATATTCCGCTCGATATAAGAACTTGTCGAAAAAGATGAATTGCGAAAATTGAATGGAGATGTTTTGTATGTAGGAGCCGTTCGAGGTATATTATATAAAAGTGTTATGAAAAGTATTAACAATAACGGAAAACAGTATTATGAAATTAGATGACCGCTCGATGTATGAACGTCCGAGGTGCATTATATAAAAGTTGTATAAAATTAGTGATAATAATAAAAAACAATTATTGTGAAATTTTATTCCGCTCGACTTAGGAACTTGTCGAAAAAGATGAATTGCGAAAATTGAAAGTTTGGCGCCTGGCCGGCAGAGGGCGCTAGTGTCTATAAAACCGTGTTAAGTTTGTCTTCTGGCCGGCAGGTGGCGCTAGTGTCTATAAAACCGTGTTAAGTGTGGCTTCTGGCCGGCAGGTGGCGCTAGTGTCTATAAAACCGTGTTTAGTTTGTCTTCTGGCCGGCAGAGGGCGCTAGTGTCTATAAAACCGTGTTAAGTGTGGCTTCTGGCCGGCAGGTGGCGCTAGTGTCTGTGAATTCGTGCAAGTTTGGCGCCTGGCCGGCAGAGGGCGCTAGTGTCTATAAAACCGTGTTAAGTGTGGCTTCTGGCCGGCAGGTGGCGCTAGTGTCTGTAAATTCGTGTCAAGTTTGGCGCCTGGCCGGCAGAGGGCGCTAGTGTCTATAAAACCGTGTTTAGTTTGTCTTCTGGCCGGCAGAGGGCGCTAGTGTCTATAAAACCGTGTTAAGTGTGGCTTCTGGCCGGCAGGTGGCGCTAGTGTCTGTGAATTCGTGCAAGTTTGGCGCCTGGCCGGCAGAGGGCGCTAGTGTCTATAAAACCGTGTTTAGTTTGTCTTCTGGCCGGCAGAGGGCGCTAGTGTCTGTAAATTCGTGTCAAGTTTGGCGTCTGGCTGGCAGAGGGCGCTAGTGTCTATAAAACCGTGTTTAGTTTGTCTTCTGGCCGGCAGGTGGCGCTAGTGTGTATAAAACCGTGTTAAGCGTGGCTTCAGGCCGGCAGAGGGCGCTAGTGTCTATAAAACCGTGTTTAGTTTGTCTTCTTGCCGGCAGGTGGCGCTAGTGTCTATAAAACCGTGTTTAGTTTTTCTTCTGGCCGGTAGGATATAAGAACTTGTCGAGGTGTAACATATAAAAGTTGTATGAAATAGTAATAACATCGAAAAAAAAAAACCGTGTCAAGTTTGGCGCCTGGCCGGCAGAGGGCGCTAGTGTCTATAAAACCGTGTTAAGTGTGGCTTCTGGCCGGCAGGTGGCGCTAGTGTCTGTAAATTCGTGTCAAGTTTGGCGTCTGGCCGGTAGAGGGCACTAGTGTCTATAAAACCGTGTTAAGTGTGGCTTCTGGCCGGCAGAGGGCGCTAGTGTCTGTAAATTCGTGTCAAGTTTGGCGCCTGGCCGGCAGAGGGCGCTAGTGTCTATAAAACCGTGTTAAGTGTGGCTTCTGGCCGGCAGGTGGCGCTAGTGTCTGTAAATTCGTGTCAAGTTTGGCGCCTGGCCGGCAGAGGGCGCTAGTGTCTATAAAACCGTGTTTAGTTTGTCTTCTGGCCGGCAGAGGGCGCTAGTGTCTATAAAACCGTGTTAAGTGTGGCTTCTGGCCGGCAGGTGGCGCTAGTGTCTGTGAATTCGTGCAAGTTTGGCGCCTGGCCGGCAGAGGGCGCTAGTGTCTATAAAACCGTGTTAAGTGTGGCTTCTGGCCGGCAGGTGGCGCTAGTGTCTGTAAATTCGTGTCAAGTTTGGCGTCTGGCCGGCAGAGGGCGCTAGTGTCTATAAAACCGTGTTTAGTTTGTCTTCTGGCCGGCAGAGGGCGCTAGTGTCTGTAAATTCGTGTCAAGTTTGGCGTCTGGCTGGCAGAGGGCGCTAGTGTCTATAAAACCGTGTTTAGTTTGTCTTCTGGCCGGCAGGTGGCGCTAGTGTGTATAAAACCGTGTTAAGCGTGGCTTCAGGCCGGCAGAGGGCGCTAGTGTCTATAAAACCGTGTTTAGTTTGTCTTCTTGCCGGCAGGTGGCGCTAGTGTCTATAAAACCGTGTTTAGTTTTTCTTCTGGCCGGTAGGATATAAGAACTTGTCGAGGTGTAACATATAAAAGTTGTATGAAATAGTAATAACATCGAAAAAAAAAAACCGTGTCAAGTTTGGCGCCTGGCCGGCAGAGGGCGCTAGTGTCTATAAAACCGTGTTAAGTGTGGCTTCTGGCCGGCAGGTGGCGCTAGTGTCTGTAAATTCGTGTCAAGTTTGGCGTCTGGCCGGTAGAGGGCACTAGTGTCTATAAAACCGTGTTAAGTGTGGCTTCTGGCCGGCAGAGGGCGCTAGTGTCTGTAAATTCGTGTCAAGTTTGGCGTCTGGCCGGCAGAGGGCGCTAGTGTCTATAAAACCGTGTTAAGTGTGGCTTCTGGCCGGCAGGTGGCGCTAGTGTCTGTAAATTCGTGTCAAGTTTGGCGCCTGGCCGGCAGAGGGCGCTAGTGTCTATAAAACCGTGTTTAGTTTGTCTTCTGGCCGGCAGAGGGCGCTAGTGTCTATAAAACCGTGTTAAGTGTGGCTTCTGGCCGGCAGGTGGCGCTAGTGTCTGTGAATTCGTGCAAGTTTGGCGCCTGGCCGGCAGAGGGCGCTAGTGTCTATAAAACCGTGTTAAGTGTGGCTTCTGGCCGGCAGGTGGCGCTAGTGTCTGTAAATTCGTGTCAAGTTTGGCGTCTGGCCGGCAGAGGGCGCTAGTGTCTATAAAACCGTGTTTAGTTTGTCTTCTGGCCGGCAGAGGGCGCTAGTGTCTGTAAATTCGTGTCAAGTTTGGCGTCTGGCTGGCAGAGGGCGCTAGTGTCTATAAAACCGTGTTTAGTTTGTCTTCTGGCCGGCAGGTGGCGCTAGTGTGTATAAAACCGTGTTAAGCGTGGCTTCAGGCCGGCAGAGGGCGCTAGTGTCTATAAAACCGTGTTTAGTTTGTCTTCTTGCCGGCAGGTGGCGCTAGTGTCTATAAAACCGTGTTTAGTTTTTCTTCTGGCCGGTAGGATATAAGAACTTGTCGAGGTGTAACATATAAAAGTTGTATGAAATAGTAATAACATCGAAAAAAAAAAACCGTGTCAAGTTTGGCGCCTGGCCGGCAGAGGGCGCTAGTGTCTATAAAACCGTGTTAAGTGTGGCTTCTGGCCGGCAGGTGGCGCTAGTGTCTATAAAACCGTGTTTAGTTTGTCTTCTGGCCGGCAGAGGGCGCTAGTGTCTATAAAACCGTGTTAAGTGTGGCTTCTGGCCGGCAGGTGGCGCTAGTGTCTGTGAATTCGTGCAAGTTTGGCGCCTGGCCGGCAGAGGGCGCTAGTGTCTATAAAACCGTGTTAAGTGTGGCTTCTGGCCGGCAGGTGGCGCTAGTGTCTGTAAATTCGTGTCAAGTTTGGCGTCTGGCCGGCAGAGGGCGCTAGTATCTATAAAACCGTGTTTAGTTTGTCTTCTGGCCGGCAGAGGGCGCTAGTGTCTGTAAATTCGTGTCAAGTTTGGCGTCTGGCTGGCAGAGGGCGCTAGTGTCTATAAAACCGTGTTTAGTTTGTCTTCTGGCCGGCAGGTGGCGCTAGTGTGTATAAAACCGTGTTAAGCGTGGCTTCAGGCCGGCAGAGGGCGCTAGTGTCTATAAAACCGTGTTTAGTTTGTCTTCTTGCCGGCAGGTGGCGCTAGTGTCTATAAAACCGTGTTTAGTTTTTCTTCTGGCCGGTAGGATATAAGAACTTGTCGAGGTGTAACATATAAAAGTTGTATGAAATAGTAATAACATCGAAAAAAAAAAACCGTGTCAAGTTTGGCGCCTGGCCGGCAGAGGGCGCTAGTGTCTATAAAACCGTGTTAAGTGTGGCTTCTGGCCGGCAGGTGGCGCTAGTGTCTGTAAATTCGTGTCAAGTTTGGCGTCTGGCCGGTAGAGGGCACTAGTGTCTATAAAACCGTGTTAAGTGTGGCTTCTGGCCGGCAGAGGGCGCTAGTGTCTGTAAATTCGTGTCAAGTTTGGCGCCTGGCC
>NW_026614056.1:772500-780000 GCF_026230105.1 Diorhabda sublineata | reverse complement strand
CTATACCCAGTTCCGACGATCGATTTGCACGTCAGAATCGCTACGGACCTCCATCAGGGTTTCCCCTGACTTCGTCCTGACCAGGCATAGTTCACCATCTTTCGGGTCCCAGCGTGTACGCTCTTGGTGCGCCTCTTCTCGTAATGAGAACGAGACGCCCCGGGAGTGCGAAGCGATCCAATTTATTAAAAAAGCAAATCGCTTATCCTCCCTTGGTCTACGCGAGGTAAACCTTTACTTTCATTACGCCTTTAGGTTTAGTTATTTCCCAATGACTCGCGCACATGCTAGACTCCTTGGTCCGTGTTTCAAGACGGGTCCTGAAATTACCCAAATCGATAGCGTCGTTGATCGGCGTTTCGAAACGAGGTCTGTTCGAGAACACCGTAACCAACAGTCGTTCCGGGACAGAATCGGCATTATGTCCGATTACCGTCAAACACGAAACGCTCTTGCTACGGGCCGAACGCTAATTATAATTTAGCGGCCCCGCGCCATATTTGTACCGTCGAGCGAGTCTGTCGGAATATCGAGGGTCCGCATGAAAAAATCAAGTGGTCTCCACCTCGAGTCTTAAACAGACACCCAACGGATCACGACGTCCTACTAGAGGAAAAGTGCACGCGTTCGATATCGATTAGAAAAACGTAAAACGCGATTTATTGTGTTGCCGAAACAACAACAATATCCGTCATACAAACGTTCAACTTCAATTATCGAAACGCGAATGAATTTCCTCTTTCGACCTTTCGGGTTTCTCAGGTTTACCCCTGAACGGTTTCACGTACTCTTGAACTCTCTCTTCAAAGTGCTTTTCAACTTTCCCTCACGGTACTTGTTCGCTATCGGTCTCGTGGTCATATTTAGCCTTAGATGGAGTTTACCACCCACTTAGGGCTGCACTCTCAAGCAACCCGACTCTCAGGAGAGATCCTCACGCAATCGGCAACGGTCGCTACGGGCCTGGCACCCTCTATGGGCTGTGGCCCCGTTCAAGAAGGACTTGGACGCGCCGCACGATCTCGTGATAAACGGATCCTCCCTAACACCACATTTCCCGGTGGCCGATATCGACCACGGGATTCGGTGCTGGGCTTTTCCCTGTTCGCTCGCAGCTACTAAGGGAATCCTAGTTAGTTTCTTTTCCTCCGCTTAGTAATATGCTTAAATTCAGCGGGTAATCTCACCTGCTCTGAGGTCGATATATTATAATATATCTATAATATTTAAATACAATTCGCTAAAATATCACAAAAAAAAAACGTGTGTTTAATCACATTATATGAAATATAACATTATTTGTTTTTATTTATAGAGGCGGCAGAGCAAGTTATACATATATATATATATATATATATATATATATATATATAAATTCATATATTTTGTCGATACAGTATAAATGATATAAAAAAAAACACTGGTCAGACGTCCAGTCTTCGAAACTTTATTATTTCTCTCGGACACGACGACCGCGTTATCATTTTAAATATATATAATATATACACTTATTTATCGACTATATATACGTAAATATAACTCTACCAAACAAATTTTATGTATTTCATATAAAAATACACACGATCAATTTATGGTAGTAATAGCGTCGTTGTGTTCAAAAATTGCGCAAATTTTTTCTATAAAAAATTTACGCTGCTTTTCGCATTTTAGGATGCCGCACAAAAAAAAAATACGCACAAGTTTATAGTATGTGCGTGTGTTTTCTTTTAGTGTGCGTTATTGTGTCTCACACATCCAACACGCTTAGTCATTTATTTTTCTATAATAAATTGAAAAATTTTAAATTCTAAGCAGTCTTTTAAATTGATACGACCCTCAGTCAGGAGTGGTCCGGGAACGAGTATCCGAGGACCGCAATGTGCGTTCGAAATGTCGATGTTCATGTGTCCTGCAGTTCACAAGTTGACGCGCAATTAGCTGCGTTCTTCATCGACCCACGAGCCAAGTGATTCACCGTTCAGGGTAATCATTTTATTATGTCGTTTTCTCATATTCTATTCGTCGTATTTTTAATATTTGATTATTAAATTAATAATAATATTATAATATTTTATACGCGTATAGAATTATCTAACGACATTTATATAATATATATATATATATATATATATATATATTATTTATTAAATGGTAATTATATATAAATTTTAGAGAAATTATAATATCGTACTTAAAAATATCCGATAAATTTTAACCGCTGCACATGTTTTATTACAAACGAGGCGCGCATAGACAGATATCTCGCACGATATATTCCTCTTAATTATTACAAGTTTTTTAATCTTGAAAGTTTTATACAAATTTCGACACGGTCGGGCGTAAATCTTCGAACACCTTCGAAATAATACGTGAAATATTATTTCTAAAACGAATTTTTATACATATCGAAAGAATCGACACGTGCTTAAAAGTTTCGTTTAGGTACCCGGATGAAGAAAATGTCTTATCATCTCACATAATCATCATCACATATAATATTGTCGAAATTTTTTTGTATTACCTTCGATCGATAAAAAACTTATGTAATAATAAAAAAACGAAATAAAATTTCTCCATAAAAATACAGAAGACAGACACACACGACGACAACAACAACAACAACAACAACAGACGACGTTTCAATAATCTATATATTTTTCGTTTATTATAATAACGATTCTTTATATTAGAACGTTTTTAGTTAACAAGAAATTTTGTTAATGATCGTTCTGTCAATCGTTAATATATATATATATAATAATAAAAATATATTGTTACTACTATTGTGTCGTCATCGTCGTTCGTCGTCGTCGTCGTCGTCGACTCCTTCTACTAATCTATGATAAAAATTTTTCGTTATTTTTACTGTAAATTTATATATGTAGATATATATTTTATAGACGTATGAAATATATTTATCTTTTTTTTTTTTAAATATTATTCGAAACTTGTTCGAATTTTATAAAAAAAAAAAAAAAAAATTTCAATATATATACATCATATATTTATATCATATATAAATTTTCTTTTGAAGAGTTCGATTATTTTGTAGAAAAGAAAAATTTCTTTCACAATTATATATAATATAATAATACAGACTTGATTTCGTTTTTTTTATTTTTTGTTTAAAAACGAACAAATACTCTGTAATGATCCTTCCGCAGGTTCACCTACGGAAACCTTGTTACGACTTTTACTTCCTCTAAATGATCAAGTTTGGTCATCTTTCCGAAGCATCGGCGACGCCGAAACGCCACCGCGCTCAGTCCGAAGACCTCACTAAATCATTCAATCGGTAGTAGCGACGGGCGGTGTGTACAAAGGGCAGGGACGTAATCAACGCGAGCTTATGACTCGCGCTTACTGGGAATTCCTCGTTCATGGGGAACAATTGCAAGCCCCAATCCCTAGCACGAAGGAGGTTCAGCGGGTTACCCGGGCCGCTCGGCCAGGGAGGACACGCTGATTCCTTCAGTGTAGCGCGCGTGCGGCCCAGAACATCTAAGGGCATCACAGACCTGTTATTGCTCAATCTCGTGCGGCTAGAAGCCGCCTGTCCCTCTAAGAAGAATTATTTGTACGCCGACAGTAAAAACCGCGAACGGCAAGAGCCGAAACTCAATACCGACGGGCCTTTGGGATGTCGAAATACGCCTAGTTAGCAGGCTAGAGTCTCGTTCGTTATCGGAATTAACCAGACAAATCGCTCCACCAACTAAGAACGGCCATGCACCACCACCCACCGAATCAAGAAAGAGCTCTCAATCTGTCAATCCTTCCGGTGTCCGGGCCTGGTGAGGTTTCCCGTGTTGAGTCAAATTAAGCCGCAGGCTCCACTCCTGGTGGTGCCCTTCCGTCAATTCCTTTAAGTTTCAGCTTTGCAACCATACTTCCCCCGGAACCCAAAAGCTTTGGTTTCCCGGAAGCTGCCCGCCGAGTCATCGGAGGAACGTCGGCGGATCGCTAGCTGGCATCGTTTATGGTTAGAACTAGGGCGGTATCTGATCGCCTTCGAACCTCTAACTTTCGTTCTTGATCAATGAAAGCGTTTTTGGCAAATGCTTTCGCTTCTGTCCGTCTTGCGACGATCCAAGAATTTCACCTCTAACGTCGCAATACGAATGCCCCCATCCGTTCCTATTAATCATTACCTCGGGGTTCCGAAAACCAACAAAATAGAACCGAGGTCCTATTCCATTATTCCATGCACACAGTATTCAGGCAAAATTTTGGCCTGCTTTAAGCACTCTAATTTGTTCAAAGTAAACGTGCCGGCCCACCTCGACACTCAGTCAAGAGCACCGCGGCGGGATTGAGTTGGGCCGCCCTTGCGAGCTAAGCCCACCGGCAGGACGTCCCACGACACGCCAGTTGACACCGCGTACGATGAACCAGCGGCGTGGGACACAGATTCGACTACGAGCTTTTTAACCGCAACAACTTTAATATACGCTATTGGAGCTGGAATTACCGCGGCTGCTGGCACCAGACTTGCCCTCCAATTGATCCTCGTTAAAGGGTTTAGAGTGTACTCATTCCGATTACGGGGCCTCGGATGAGTCCCGTATCGTTATTTTTCGTCACTACCTCCCCGTGCCGGGAGTGGGTAATTTGCGCGCCTGCTGCCTTCCTTGGATGTGGTAGCCGTTTCTCAGGCTCCCTCTCCGGAATCGAACCCTGATTCCCCGTTACCCGTTACAACCATGGTAGGCGCAGAACCTACCATCGACAGTTGATAAGGCAGACATTTGAAAGATGCGTCGCCGGTGCGAGACCGTGCGATCAGCGAAAAGTTATTCAGAGTCACCAAATTGTACGATGACGAGCAAGCCCGCCACCGATTGGTTTTGATCTAATAAAAGCGCTCCTTCCGTCTCCGGTCGGAACTCTGTTTGCATGTATTAGCTCTAGAATTACCACAGTTATCCAAGTAAATGTGGGTACGATCTAAGGAACCATAACTGATTTAATGAGCCTTTCGCGGTTTCACCTTAATTTGGCTTGTACTGAGACATGCATGGCTTAATCTTTGAGACAAGCATATGACTACTGGCAGGATCAACCAGGGAACTACTATTTGTGTATTTTATATATAATAAAACTATTATCGAAAAAGTTTTAATAACAATATCCACCACATAATGTGAGGATGAGAATTATGATGACGTTTTTTCATATTACATATATTTTATATTTATACACATAATATTTTATATTCATCTATATTCTCGTATATAATAAACACATTGTTATTTACTTTTTCGTTTGCGTGGTGTTTGCTGCGCTTATTATTGAAAATATATAATTTTCGGCGCCACGCTTTATATATTATAATATATTTTTCTTATATCTTATAATTTTCTTCTTGCCGGCAGGTGGCGCTAGTGTCTATAAAACCGTGTTTAGTTTTTCTTCTGGCCGGTAGGATATAAGAACTTGTCGAGGTGTAACATATAAAAGTTGTATGAAATAGTAATAACATCGAAAAAAAAAAACCGTGTCAAGTTTGGCGCCTGGCCGGCAGAGGGCGCTAGTGTCTATAAAACCGTGTTAAGTGTGGCTTCTGGCCGGCAGGTGGCGCTAGTGTCTGTAAATTCGTGTCAAGTTTGGCGTCTGGCCGGTAGAGGGCACTAGTGTCTATAAAACCGTGTTAAGTGTGGCTTCTGGCCGGCAGAGGGCGCTAGTGTCTGTAAATTCGTGTCAAGTTTGGCGCCTGGCCGGCAGAGGGCGCTAGTGTCTATAAAACCGTGTTAAGTGTGGCTTCTGGCCGGCAGGTGGCGCTAGTGTCTGTAAATTCGTGTCAAGTTTGGCGTCTGGCCGGTAGAGGGCACTAGTGTCTATAAAACCGTGTTAAGTGTGGCTTCTGGCCGGCAGAGGGCGCTAGTGTCTGTAAATTCGTGTCAAGTTTGGCGCCTGGCCGGCAGAGGGCGCTAGTGTCTATAAAACCGTGTTTAGTTTGTCTTCTGGCCGGCAGGTGGCGCTAGTGTCTGTAAATTCGTGTTAAGTGTGGCTTCTGGCCGGCAGGTGGCGCTAGTGTCTGTGAATTCGTGCAAGTTTCGCGCCTGGCCGGCAGAGGGCGCTAGTGTCTATAAAACCGTGTTAAGTGTGGCTTCTGGCCGGCAGGTGGCGCTAGTGTCTGTAAATTCGTGTCAAGTTTGGCGTCTGGCCGGTAGAGGGCACTAGTGTCTATAAAACCGTGTTAAGTGTGGCTTCTGGCCGGCAGGTGGCGCTAGTGTCTGTGAATTCGTGCAAGTTTGGCGCCTGGCCGGCAGAGGGCGCTAGTGTCTATAAAACCGTGTTAAGTGTGGCTTCTGGCCGGCAGGTGGCGCTAGTGTCTGTAAATTCGTGTCAAGTTTGGCGTCTGGCCGGCAGAGGGCGCTAGTGTCTATAAAACCGTGTTTAGTTTGTCTTCTGGCCGGCAGAGGGCGCTAGTGTCTGTAAATTCGTGTCAAGTTTGGCGTCTGGCTGGCAGAGGGCGCTAGTGTCTATAAAACCGTGTTTAGTTTGTCTTCTGGCCGGCAGGTGGCGCTAGTGTGTATAAAACCGTGTTAAGCGTGGCTTCAGGCCGGCAGAGGGCGCTAGTGTCTATAAAACCGTGTTTAGTTTGTCTTCTTGCCGGCAGGTGGCGCTAGTGTCTATAAAACCGTGTTTAGTTTTTCTTCTGGCCGGTAGGATATAAGAACTTGTCGAGGTGTAACATATAAAAGTTGTATGAAATAGTAATAACATCGAAAAAAAAAAACCGTGTCAAGTTTGGCGCCTGGCCGGCAGAGGGCGCTAGTGTCTATAAAACCGTGTTAAGTGTGGCTTCTGGCCGGCAGGTGGCGCTAGTGTCTATAAAACCGTGTTTAGTTTGTCTTCTGGCCGGCAGAGGGCGCTAGTGTCTATAAAACCGTGTTAAGTGTGGCTTCTGGCCGGCAGGTGGCGCTAGTGTCTGTGAATTCGTGCAAGTTTGGCGCCTGGCCGGCAGAGGGCGCTAGTGTCTATAAAACCGTGTTAAGTGTGGCTTCTGGCCGGCAGGTGGCGCTAGTGTCTGTAAATTCGTGTCAAGTTTGGCGCCTGGCCGGCAGAGGGCGCTAGTGTCTATAAAACCGTGTTTAGTTTGTCTTCTGGCCGGCAGAGGGCGCTAGTGTCTATAAAACCGTGTTAAGTGTGGCTTCTGGCCGGCAGGTGGCGCTAGTGTCTGTGAATTCGTGCAAGTTTGGCGCCTGGCCGGCAGAGGGCGCTAGTGTCTATAAAACCGTGTTTAGTTTGTCTTCTGGCCGGCAGAGGGCGCTAGTGTCTGTAAATTCGTGTCAAGTTTGGCGTCTGGCTGGCAGAGGGCGCTAGTGTCTATAAAACCGTGTTTAGTTTGTCTTCTGGCCGGCAGGTGGCGCTAGTGTGTATAAAACCGTGTTAAGCGTGGCTTCAGGCCGGCAGAGGGCGCTAGTGTCTATAAAACCGTGTTTAGTTTGTCTTCTTGCCGGCAGGTGGCGCTAGTGTCTATAAAACCGTGTTTAG
>NW_026614056.1:740000-767500 GCF_026230105.1 Diorhabda sublineata | reverse complement strand
GACTCCTTGGTCCGTGTTTCAAGACGGGTCCTGAAATTACCCAAATCGATAGCGTCGTTGATCGGCGTTTCGAAACGAGGTCTGTTCGAGAACACCGTAACCAACAGTCGTTCCGGGACAGAATCGGCATTATGTCCGATTACCGTCAAACACGAAACGCTCTTGCTACGGGCCGAACGCTAATTATAATTTAGCGGCCCCGCGCCATATTTGTACCGTCGAGCGAGTCTGTCGGAATATCGAGGGTCCGCATGAAAAAATCAAGTGGTCTCCACCTCGAGTCTTAAACAGACACCCAACGGATCACGACGTCCTACTAGAGGAAAAGTGCACGCGTTCGATATCGATTAGAAAAACGTAAAACGCGATTTATTGTGTTGCCGAAACAACAACAATATCCGTCATACAAACGTTCAACTTCAATTATCGAAACGCGAATGAATTTCCTCTTTCGACCTTTCGGGTTTCTCAGGTTTACCCCTGAACGGTTTCACGTACTCTTGAACTCTCTCTTCAAAGTGCTTTTCAACTTTCCCTCACGGTACTTGTTCGCTATCGGTCTCGTGGTCATATTTAGCCTTAGATGGAGTTTACCACCCACTTAGGGCTGCACTCTCAAGCAACCCGACTCTCAGGAGAGATCCTCACGCAATCGGCAACGGTCGCTACGGGCCTGGCACCCTCTATGGGCTGTGGCCCCGTTCAAGAAGGACTTGGACGCGCCGCACGATCTCGTGATAAACGGATCCTCCCTAACACCACATTTCCCGGTGGCCGATATCGACCACGGGATTCGGTGCTGGGCTTTTCCCTGTTCGCTCGCAGCTACTAAGGGAATCCTAGTTAGTTTCTTTTCCTCCGCTTAGTAATATGCTTAAATTCAGCGGGTAATCTCACCTGCTCTGAGGTCGATATATTATAATATATCTATAATATTTAAATACAATTCGCTAAAATATCACAAAAAAAAAACGTGTGTTTAATCACATTATATGAAATATAACATTATTTGTTTTTATTTATAGAGGCGGCAGAGCAAGTTATACATATATATATATATATATATATATATATATATATATATATAATTCATATATTTTGTCGATACAGTATAAATGATATAAAAAAAAACACTGGTCAGACGTCCAGTCTTCGAAACTTTATTATTTCTCTCGGACACGACGACCGCGTTATCATTTTAAATATATATAATATATACACTTATTTATCGACTATATATACGTAAATATAACTCTACCAAACAAATTTTATGTATTTCATATAAAAATACACACGATCAATTTATGGTAGTAATAGCGTCGTTGTGTTCAAAAATTGCGCAAATTTTTTCTATAAAAAATTTACGCTGCTTTTCGCATTTTAGGATGCCGCACAAAAAAAAAATACGCACAAGTTTATAGTATGTGCGTGTGTTTTCTTTTAGTGTGCGTTATTGTGTCTCACACATCCAACACGCTTAGTCATTTATTTTTCTATAATAAATTGAAAAATTTTAAATTCTAAGCAGTCTTTTAAATTGATACGACCCTCAGTCAGGAGTGGTCCGGGAACGAGTATCCGAGGACCGCAATGTGCGTTCGAAATGTCGATGTTCATGTGTCCTGCAGTTCACAAGTTGACGCGCAATTAGCTGCGTTCTTCATCGACCCACGAGCCAAGTGATTCACCGTTCAGGGTAATCATTTTATTATGTCGTTTTCTCATATTCTATTCGTCGTATTTTTAATATTTGATTATTAAATTAATAATAATATTATAATATTTTATACGCGTATAGAATTATCTAACGACATATATATATATATATATATATATATATATATATATATATATTATTTATTAAATGGTAATTATATATAAATTTTAGAGAAATTATAATATCGTACTTAAAAATATCCGATAAATTTTAACCGCTGCACATGTTTTATTACAAACGAGGCGCGCATAGACAGATATCTCGCACGATATATTCCTCTTAATTATTACAAGTTTTTTAATCTTGAAAGTTTTATACAAATTTCGACACGGTCGGGCGTAAATCTTCGAACACCTTCGAAATAATACGTGAAATATTATTTCTAAAACGAATTTTTATACATATCGAAAGAATCGACACGTGCTTAAAAGTTTCGTTTAGGTACCCGGATGAAGAAAATGTCTTATCATCTCACATAATCATCATCACATATAATATTGTCGAAATTTTTTTGTATTACCTTCGATCGATAAAAAACTTATGTAATAATAAAAAAACGAAATAAAATTTCTCCATAAAAATACAGAAGACAGACACACACGACGACAACAACAACAACAACAACAACAGACGACGTTTCAATAATCTATATATTTTTCGTTTATTATAATAACGATTCTTTATATTAGAACGTTTTTAGTTAACAAGAAATTTTGTTAATGATCGTTCTGTCAATCGTTAATATATATATATATAATAATAAAAATATATTGTTACTACTATTGTGTCGTCATCGTCGTTCGTCGTCGTCGTCGTCGTCGACTCCTTCTACTAATCTATGATAAAAATTTTTCGTTATTTTTACTGTAAATTTATATATGTAGATATATATTTTATAGACGTATGAAATATATTTATCTTTTTTTTTTTTAAATATTATTCGAAACTTGTTCGAATTTTATAAAAAAAAAAAAAAAAAATTTCAATATATATACATCATATATTTATATCATATATAAATTTTCTTTTGAAGAGTTCGATTATTTTGTAGAAAAGAAAAATTTCTTTCACAATTATATATAATATAATAATACAGACTTGATTTCGTTTTTTTATTTTTTGTTTAAAAACGAACAAATACTCTGTAATGATCCTTCCGCAGGTTCACCTACGGAAACCTTGTTACGACTTTTACTTCCTCTAAATGATCAAGTTTGGTCATCTTTCCGAAGCATCGGCGACGCCGAAACGCCACCGCGCTCAGTCCGAAGACCTCACTAAATCATTCAATCGGTAGTAGCGACGGGCGGTGTGTACAAAGGGCAGGGACGTAATCAACGCGAGCTTATGACTCGCGCTTACTGGGAATTCCTCGTTCATGGGGAACAATTGCAAGCCCCAATCCCTAGCACGAAGGAGGTTCAGCGGGTTACCCGGGCCGCTCGGCCAGGGAGGACACGCTGATTCCTTCAGTGTAGCGCGCGTGCGGCCCAGAACATCTAAGGGCATCACAGACCTGTTATTGCTCAATCTCGTGCGGCTAGAAGCCGCCTGTCCCTCTAAGAAGAATTATTTGTACGCCGACAGTAAAAACCGCGAACGGCAAGAGCCGAAACTCAATACCGACGGGCCTTTGGGATGTCGAAATACGCCTAGTTAGCAGGCTAGAGTCTCGTTCGTTATCGGAATTAACCAGACAAATCGCTCCACCAACTAAGAACGGCCATGCACCACCACCCACCGAATCAAGAAAGAGCTCTCAATCTGTCAATCCTTCCGGTGTCCGGGCCTGGTGAGGTTTCCCGTGTTGAGTCAAATTAAGCCGCAGGCTCCACTCCTGGTGGTGCCCTTCCGTCAATTCCTTTAAGTTTCAGCTTTGCAACCATACTTCCCCCGGAACCCAAAAGCTTTGGTTTCCCGGAAGCTGCCCGCCGAGTCATCGGAGGAACGTCGGCGGATCGCTAGCTGGCATCGTTTATGGTTAGAACTAGGGCGGTATCTGATCGCCTTCGAACCTCTAACTTTCGTTCTTGATCAATGAAAGCGTTTTTGGCAAATGCTTTCGCTTCTGTCCGTCTTGCGACGATCCAAGAATTTCACCTCTAACGTCGCAATACGAATGCCCCCATCCGTTCCTATTAATCATTACCTCGGGGTTCCGAAAACCAACAAAATAGAACCGAGGTCCTATTCCATTATTCCATGCACACAGTATTCAGGCAAAATTTTGGCCTGCTTTAAGCACTCTAATTTGTTCAAAGTAAACGTGCCGGCCCACCTCGACACTCAGTCAAGAGCACCGCGGCGGGATTGAGTTGGGCCGCCCTTGCGAGCTAAGCCCACCGGCAGGACGTCCCACGACACGCCAGTTGACACCGCGTACGATGAACCAGCGGCGTGGGACACAGATTCGACTACGAGCTTTTTAACCGCAACAACTTTAATATACGCTATTGGAGCTGGAATTACCGCGGCTGCTGGCACCAGACTTGCCCTCCAATTGATCCTCGTTAAAGGGTTTAGAGTGTACTCATTCCGATTACGGGGCCTCGGATGAGTCCCGTATCGTTATTTTTCGTCACTACCTCCCCGTGCCGGGAGTGGGTAATTTGCGCGCCTGCTGCCTTCCTTGGATGTGGTAGCCGTTTCTCAGGCTCCCTCTCCGGAATCGAACCCTGATTCCCCGTTACCCGTTACAACCATGGTAGGCGCAGAACCTACCATCGACAGTTGATAAGGCAGACATTTGAAAGATGCGTCGCCGGTGCGAGACCGTGCGATCAGCGAAAAGTTATTCAGAGTCACCAAATTGTACGATGACGAGCAAGCCCGCCACCGATTGGTTTTGATCTAATAAAAGCGCTCCTTCCGTCTCCGGTCGGAACTCTGTTTGCATGTATTAGCTCTAGAATTACCACAGTTATCCAAGTAAATGTGGGTACGATCTAAGGAACCATAACTGATTTAATGAGCCTTTCGCGGTTTCACCTTAATTTGGCTTGTACTGAGACATGCATGGCTTAATCTTTGAGACAAGCATATGACTACTGGCAGGATCAACCAGGGAACTACTATTTGTGTATTTTATATATAATAAAACTATTATCGAAAAAGTTTTAATAACAATATCCACCACATAATGTGAGGATGAGAATTATGATGACGTTTTTTCATATTACATATATTTTATATTTATACACATAATATTTTATATTCATCTATATTCTCGTATATAATAAACACATTGTTATTTACTTTTTCGTTTGCGTGGTGTTTGCTGCGCTTATTATTGAAAATATATAATTTTCGGCGCCACGCTTTATATATTATAATATATTTTTCTTATATTTCATAAAATTTTCACCGAATCGACTATAAATTTATCTAAAATTTAATCGAAATGATATTTTAAATAAGATATAATTACGTCGACCGGAATAGAATTTCGACATTATCTCTACCCTTCGCTAGATTGTAAGCGACATGGTTTACAATTAGATAATAATGAACGAAATTTTTATTCTCGCTCGGAATAATGAGAGTTATCGCAATTTTGTGTAATAATATAAATGTTATATTATTATATATATTTTTATAGACGATCGCATATGAATCGCTCGCGGTAAAACGCTAGCTAAATTCGCGATCTCGCAATATATAATTTAATTTGTGGATATATTGATATAATATCTAAAAAGGGAACCGCTAGCAATATACGATAATATATTGGAGGAGAACGGGGACCCTTTCAGAAAACTATATAATCCACTATAATGTGGAATGACCGATACAACGTCTTTACGTAAATTATAACGAGTTCATTAAAATTTAACGAGACGTCAACTTCGATACACCACACATATATGTGCGCTGTACAACGGTACGCTTTCTACATTAACATTAATAAAGATGTATAGTGAAAATATATAAAAGATGTATTATGAATATTAAAAAGAAGTATTATGAAACTTCATACCGTCCGAGACGTAAAAGTGTTATGGAAAATATTAACAATAACGGAAAAAAAGTATTATGAAATTAGATTGCCGCTCGATGTACGAACGTACGAGATGTATTATATAAAAGTTGTATGAAAATAGTGATAATAATGAAAAACAAGTATTATGAAATGAGATTTTCCCTAAATATATGAACTTGTCGAAAAAGATGAATTGTGAAAGTTGAATGGAGATGTTTTGTATGTAGGAACCGTTCGAGGTATATTATATAAAAGTGTTATGGAAAATATTGACAATAACGGAAAAAATGTATTATGAAATAAGATCGCCGCTCGATGAACGAACGTACGAGATGTATTATATAAAAGTTGTATGAAAATAGTAATAATTATGAAAAACAAGTATTATGAAATGAGATTTTCCCTAAATATATGAACTTGTCGAAAAAGATGAATTGTGAAAGTTGAATGGAGATGTTTTGTATGTAGGAACCGTTCGAGGTATATTATATAAAAGTGTTATGGAAAATATTAACAATAACGGAAAAAATGTATTATGAAATTAGATCGCCGCTCGATGAACGAACGTACGAGATGTATTATATAAAAGTTGTATGAAAATAGTAATAATTATGAAAAACAAGTATTATGAAATGAGATTTTCCCTAAATATATGAACTTGTCGAAAAAGATGAATTGTAAAAGTTGAATGGAGATGTTTTGTATGTAGGAACCGTTCGAGGTATATTATATAAAAGTGTTATGGAAAATATTGACAATAACGGAAAAAATGTATTATGAAATTAGATCGCCGCTCGATGAACGAACGTACGAGATGTATTATATAAAAGTTGTATGAAAATAGTAATAATTATGAAAAACAAGTATTATGAAATGAGATTTTCCCTAAATATATGAACTTGTCGAAAAAGATGAATTGTGAAAGTTGAATGGAGATGTTTTGTATGTAGGAGCCGTTCGAGGTATATTATATAAAAGTGCTATGAAAATATTAACAATAACGGAAAAAAGTATTATGAAATTAGATCGCCGCTCGATGTATGAACGTCCGAGATGTATTATATAAAAGTTGTATTAAATTAGTGATAATAATGAAAAACAAGTAGTATGAAATTATATTCCGCTCGACTTAGGAACTTGTCGAAAAAGATGAATTGTGAAAGTTGAATGGAGTTGTTTTTTATGTAGGAGCCGTTCGAGGTATATAATATAAAAGTGCTATGAAAATATTAACAATAACGGAAAAAAGTATTATGAAATTAGATCGCCGCTCGATGTATGAACGTCCGAGATGTATTATATAAAAGTTGTATTAAATTAGTGATAATAATGAAAAACAAGTAGTATGAAATTATATTCCGCTCGATATAAGAACTTGTCGAAAAAGATGAATTGCGAAAATTGAATGGAGATGTTTTGTATGTAGGAGCCGTTCGAGGTATATTATATAAAAGTGTTATGAAAAGTATTAACAATAACGGAAAACAGTATTATGAAATTAGATGACCGCTCGATGTATGAACGTCCGAGGTGCATTATATAAAAGTTGTATAAAATTAGTGATAATAATAAAAAACAATTATTGTGAAATTTTATTCCGCTCGACTTAGGAACTTGTCGAAAAAGATGAATTGCGAAAATTGAAAGTTTGGCGCCTGGCCGGCAGAGGGCGCTAGTGTCTATAAAACCGTGTTAAGTTTGTCTTCTGGCCGGCAGGTGGCGCTAGTGTCTATAAAACCGTGTCAAGTTTGGCGCCTGGCCGGCAGAGGGCGCTAGTGTCTATAAAACCGTGTTTAGTTTGTCTTCTGGCCGGCAGAGGGCGCTAGTGTCTATAAAACCGTGTTAAGTGTGGCTTCTGGCCGGCAGGTGGCGCTAGTGTCTGTGAATTCGTGCAAGTTTGGCGCCTGGCCGGCAGAGGGCGCTAGTGTCTATAAAACCGTGTTAAGTGTGGCTTCTGGCCGGCAGGTGGCGCTAGTGTCTGTAAATTCGTGTCAAGTTTGGCGCCTGGCCGGCAGAGGGCGCTAGTGTCTATAAAACCGTGTTTAGTTTGTCTTCTGGCCGGCAGAGGGCGCTAGTGTCTATAAAACCGTGTTAAGTGTGGCTTCTGGCCGGCAGGTGGCGCTAGTGTCTGTGAATTCGTGCAAGTTTGGCGCCTGGCCGGCAGAGGGCGCTAGTGTCTATAAAACCGTGTTTAGTTTGTCTTCTGGCCGGCAGAGGGCGCTAGTGTCTGTAAATTCGTGTCAAGTTTGGCGTCTGGCTGGCAGAGGGCGCTAGTGTCTATAAAACCGTGTTTAGTTTGTCTTCTGGCCGGCAGGTGGCGCTAGTGTGTATAAAACCGTGTTAAGCGTGGCTTCAGGCCGGCAGAGGGCGCTAGTGTCTATAAAACCGTGTTTAGTTTGTCTTCTTGCCGGCAGGTGGCGCTAGTGTCTATAAAACCGTGTTTAGTTTTTCTTCTGGCCGGTAGGATATAAGAACTTGTCGAGGTGTAACATATAAAAGTTGTATGAAATAGTAATAACATCGAAAAAAAAAAACCGTGTCAAGTTTGGCGCCTGGCCGGCAGAGGGCGCTAGTGTCTATAAAACCGTGTTAAGTGTGGCTTCTGGCCGGCAGGTGGCGCTAGTGTCTGTAAATTCGTGTCAAGTTTGGCGTCTGGCCGGTAGAGGGCACTAGTGTCTATAAAACCGTGTTAAGTGTGGCTTCTGGCCGGCAGAGGGCGCTAGTGTCTGTAAATTCGTGTCAAGTTTGGCGCCTGGCCGGCAGAGGGCGCTAGTGTCTATAAAACCGTGTTAAGTGTGGCTTCTGGCCGGCAGGTGGCGCTAGTGTCTGTAAATTCGTGTCAAGTTTGGCGCCTGGCCGGCAGAGGGCGCTAGTGTCTATAAAACCGTGTTTAGTTTGTCTTCTGGCCGGCAGAGGGCGCTAGTGTCTATAAAACCGTGTTAAGTGTGGCTTCTGGCCGGCAGGTGGCGCTAGTGTCTGTGAATTCGTGCAAGTTTGGCGCCTGGCCGGCAGAGGGCGCTAGTGTCTATAAAACCGTGTTAAGTGTGGCTTCTGGCCGGCAGGTGGCGCTAGTGTCTGTAAATTCGTGTCAAGTTTGGCGTCTGGCCGGCAGAGGGCGCTAGTGTCTATAAAACCGTGTTTAGTTTGTCTTCTGGCCGGCAGAGGGCGCTAGTGTCTGTAAATTCGTGTCAAGTTTGGCGTCTGGCTGGCAGAGGGCGCTAGTGTCTATAAAACCGTGTTTAGTTTGTCTTCTGGCCGGCAGGTGGCGCTAGTGTGTATAAAACCGTGTTAAGCGTGGCTTCAGGCCGGCAGAGGGCGCTAGTGTCTATAAAACCGTGTTTAGTTTGTCTTCTTGCCGGCAGGTGGCGCTAGTGTCTATAAAACCGTGTTTAGTTTTTCTTCTGGCCGGTAGGATATAAGAACTTGTCGAGGTGTAACATATAAAAGTTGTATGAAATAGTAATAACATCGAAAAAAAAAAACCGTGTCAAGTTTGGCGCCTGGCCGGCAGAGGGCGCTAGTGTCTATAAAACCGTGTTAAGTGTGGCTTCTGGCCGGCAGGTGGCGCTAGTGTCTGTAAATTCGTGTCAAGTTTGGCGTCTGGCCGGTAGAGGGCACTAGTGTCTATAAAACCGTGTTAAGTGTGGCTTCTGGCCGGCAGAGGGCGCTAGTGTCTGTAAATTCGTGTTAAGTTTGGCGTCTGGCCGGCAGAGGGCGCTAGTGTCTATAAAACCGTGTTAAGTGTGGCTTCTGGCCGGCAGGTGGCGCTAGTGTCTGTAAATTCGTGTCAAGTTTGGCGCCTGGCCGGCAGAGGGCGCTAGTGTCTATAAAACCGTGTTTAGTTTGTCTTCTGGCCGGCAGAGGGCGCTAGTGTCTATAAAACCGTGTTAAGTGTGGCTTCTGGCCGGCAGGTGGCGCTAGTGTCTGTGAATTCGTGCAAGTTTGGCGCCTGGCCGGCAGAGGGCGCTAGTGTCTATAAAACCGTGTTAAGTGTGGCTTCTGGCCGGCAGGTGGCGCTAGTGTCTGTAAATTCGTGTCAAGTTTGGCGTCTGGCCGGCAGAGGGCGCTAGTGTCTATAAAACCGTGTTTAGTTTGTCTTCTGGCCGGCAGAGGGCGCTAGTGTCTGTAAATTCGTGTCAAGTTTGGCGTCTGGCTGGCAGAGGGCGCTAGTGTCTATAAAACCGTGTTTAGTTTGTCTTCTGGCCGGCAGGTGGCGCTAGTGTGTATAAAACCGTGTTAAGCGTGGCTTCAGGCCGGCAGAGGGCGCTAGTGTCTATAAAACCGTGTTTAGTTTGTCTTCTTGCCGGCAGGTGGCGCTAGTGTCTATAAAACCGTGTTTAGTTTTTCTTCTGGCCGGTAGGATATAAGAACTTGTCGAGGTGTAACATATAAAAGTTGTATGAAATAGTAATAACATCGAAAAAAAAAAACCGTGTCAAGTTTGGCGCCTGGCCGGCAGAGGGCGCTAGTGTCTATAAAACCGTGTTAAGTGTGGCTTCTGGCCGGCAGGTGGCGCTAGTGTCTATAAAACCGTGTTTAGTTTGTCTTCTGGCCGGCAGAGGGCGCTAGTGTCTATAAAACCGTGTTAAGTGTGGCTTCTGGCCGGCAGGTGGCGCTAGTGTCTGTGAATTCGTGCAAGTTTGGCGCCTGGCCGGCAGAGGGCGCTAGTGTCTATAAAACCGTGTTAAGTGTGGCTTCTGGCCGGCAGGTGGCGCTAGTGTCTGTAAATTCGTGTCAAGTTTGGCGTCTGGCCGGCAGAGGGCGCTAGTATCTATAAAACCGTGTTTAGTTTGTCTTCTGGCCGGCAGAGGGCGCTAGTGTCTGTAAATTCGTGTCAAGTTTGGCGTCTGGCTGGCAGAGGGCGCTAGTGTCTATAAAACCGTGTTTAGTTTGTCTTCTGGCCGGCAGGTGGCGCTAGTGTGTATAAAACCGTGTTAAGCGTGGCTTCAGGCCGGCAGAGGGCGCTAGTGTCTATAAAACCGTGTTTAGTTTGTCTTCTTGCCGGCAGGTGGCGCTAGTGTCTATAAAACCGTGTTTAGTTTTTCTTCTGGCCGGTAGGATATAAGAACTTGTCGAGGTGTAACATATAAAAGTTGTATGAAATAGTAATAACATCGAAAAAAAAAAACCGTGTCAAGTTTGGCGCCTGGCCGGCAGAGGGCGCTAGTGTCTATAAAACCGTGTTAAGTGTGGCTTCTGGCCGGCAGGTGGCGCTAGTGTCTGTAAATTCGTGTCAAGTTTGGCGTCTGGCCGGTAGAGGGCACTAGTGTCTATAAAACCGTGTTAAGTGTGGCTTCTGGCCGGCAGAGGGCGCTAGTGTCTGTAAATTCGTGTCAAGTTTGGCGCCTGGCCGGCAGAGGGCGCTAGTGTCTATAAAACCGTGTTTAGTTTGTCTTCTGGCCGGCAGGTGGCGCTAGTGTCTGTAAATTCGTGTTAAGTGTGGCTTCTGGCCGGCAGGTGGCGCTAGTGTCTGTGAATTCGTGCAAGTTTCGCGCCTGGCCGGCAGAGGGCGCTAGTGTCTATAAAACCGTGTTAAGTGTGGCTTCTGGCCGGCAGGTGGCGCTAGTGTCTGTAAATTCGTGTCAAGTTTGGCGTCTGGCCGGTAGAGGGCACTAGTGTCTATAAAACCGTGTTAAGTGTGGCTTCTGGCCGGCAGGTGGCGCTAGTGTCTGTGAATTCGTGCAAGTTTGGCGCCTGGCCGGCAGAGGGCGCTAGTGTCTATAAAACCGTGTTAAGTGTGGCTTCTGGCCGGCAGGTGGCGCTAGTGTCTGTAAATTCGTGTCAAGTTTGGCGTCTGGCCGGCAGAGGGCGCTAGTGTCTATAAAACCGTGTTTAGTTTGTCTTCTGGCCGGCAGAGGGCGCTAGTGTCTGTAAATTCGTGTCAAGTTTGGCGTCTGGCTGGCAGAGGGCGCTAGTGTCTATAAAACCGTGTTTAGTTTGTCTTCTGGCCGGCAGGTGGCGCTAGTGTGTATAAAACCGTGTTAAGCGTGGCTTCAGGCCGGCAGAGGGCGCTAGTGTCTATAAAACCGTGTTTAGTTTGTCTTCTTGCCGGCAGGTGGCGCTAGTGTCTATAAAACCGTGTTTAGTTTTTCTTCTGGCCGGTAGGATATAAGAACTTGTCGAGGTGTAACATATAAAAGTTGTATGAAATAGTAATAACATCGAAAAAAAAAAACCGTGTCAAGTTTGGCGCCTGGCCGGCAGAGGGCGCTAGTGTCTATAAAACCGTGTTAAGTGTGGCTTCTGGCCGGCAGGTGGCGCTAGTGTCTATAAAACCGTGTTTAGTTTGTCTTCTGGCCGGCAGAGGGCGCTAGTGTCTATAAAACCGTGTTAAGTGTGGCTTCTGGCCGGCAGGTGGCGCTAGTGTCTGTGAATTCGTGCAAGTTTGGCGCCTGGCCGGCAGAGGGCGCTAGTGTCTATAAAACCGTGTTAAGTGTGGCTTCTGGCCGGCAGGTGGCGCTAGTGTCTGTAAATTCGTGTCAAGTTTGGCGCCTGGCCGGCAGAGGGCGCTAGTGTCTATAAAACCGTGTTTAGTTTGTCTTCTGGCCGGCAGAGGGCGCTAGTGTCTATAAAACCGTGTTAAGTGTGGCTTCTGGCCGGCAGGTGGCGCTAGTGTCTGTGAATTCGTGCAAGTTTGGCGCCTGGCCGGCAGAGGGCGCTAGTGTCTATAAAACCGTGTTTAGTTTGTCTTCTGGCCGGCAGAGGGCGCTAGTGTCTGTAAATTCGTGTCAAGTTTGGCGTCTGGCTGGCAGAGGGCGCTAGTGTCTATAAAACCGTGTTTAGTTTGTCTTCTGGCCGGCAGGTGGCGCTAGTGTGTATAAAACCGTGTTAAGCGTGGCTTCAGGCCGGCAGAGGGCGCTAGTGTCTATAAAACCGTGTTTAGTTTGTCTTCTTGCCGGCAGGTGGCGCTAGTGTCTATAAAACCGTGTTTAGTTTTTCTTCTGGCCGGTAGGATATAAGAACTTGTCGAGGTGTAACATATAAAAGTTGTATGAAATAGTAATAACATCGAAAAAAAAAAACCGTGTCAAGTTTGGCGCCTGGCCGGCAGAGGGCGCTAGTGTCTATAAAACCGTGTTAAGTGTGGCTTCTGGCCGGCAGGTGGCGCTAGTGTCTGTAAATTCGTGTCAAGTTTGGCGTCTGGCCGGTAGAGGGCACTAGTGTCTATAAAACCGTGTTAAGTGTGGCTTCTGGCCGGCAGAGGGCGCTAGTGTCTGTAAATTCGTGTCAAGTTTGGCGCCTGGCCGGCAGAGGGCGCTAGTGTCTATAAAACCGTGTTAAGTGTGGCTTCTGGCCGGCAGGTGGCGCTAGTGTCTGTAAATTCGTGTCAAGTTTGGCGTCTGGCCGGTAGAGGGCACTAGTGTCTATAAAACCGTGTTAAGTGTGGCTTCTGGCCGGCAGAGGGCGCTAGTGTCTGTAAATTCGTGTCAAGTTTGGCGCCTGGCCGGCAGAGGGCGCTAGTGTCTATAAAACCGTGTTTAGTTTGTCTTCTGGCCGGCAGGTGGCGCTAGTGTCTGTAAATTCGTGTTAAGTGTGGCTTCTGGCCGGCAGGTGGCGCTAGTGTCTGTGAATTCGTGCAAGTTTCGCGCCTGGCCGGCAGAGGGCGCTAGTGTCTATAAAACCGTGTTAAGTGTGGCTTCTGGCCGGCAGGTGGCGCTAGTGTCTGTAAATTCGTGTCAAGTTTGGCGTCTGGCCGGTAGAGGGCACTAGTGTCTATAAAACCGTGTTAAGTGTGGCTTCTGGCCGGCAGGTGGCGCTAGTGTCTGTGAATTCGTGCAAGTTTGGCGCCTGGCCGGCAGAGGGCGCTAGTGTCTATAAAACCGTGTTAAGTGTGGCTTCTGGCCGGCAGGTGGCGCTAGTGTCTGTAAATTCGTGTCAAGTTTGGCGTCTGGCCGGCAGAGGGCGCTAGTGTCTATAAAACCGTGTTTAGTTTGTCTTCTGGCCGGCAGAGGGCGCTAGTGTCTGTAAATTCGTGTCAAGTTTGGCGTCTGGCTGGCAGAGGGCGCTAGTGTCTATAAAACCGTGTTTAGTTTGTCTTCTGGCCGGCAGGTGGCGCTAGTGTGTATAAAACCGTGTTAAGCGTGGCTTCAGGCCGGCAGAGGGCGCTAGTGTCTATAAAACCGTGTTTAGTTTGTCTTCTTGCCGGCAGGTGGCGCTAGTGTCTATAAAACCGTGTTTAGTTTTTCTTCTGGCCGGTAGGATATAAGAACTTGTCGAGGTGTAACATATAAAAGTTGTATGAAATAGTAATAACATCGAAAAAAAAAAACCGTGTCAAGTTTGGCGCCTGGCCGGCAGAGGGCGCTAGTGTCTATAAAACCGTGTTAAGTGTGGCTTCTGGCCGGCAGGTGGCGCTAGTGTCTATAAAACCGTGTTTAGTTTGTCTTCTGGCCGGCAGAGGGCGCTAGTGTCTATAAAACCGTGTTAAGTGTGGCTTCTGGCCGGCAGGTGGCGCTAGTGTCTGTGAATTCGTGCAAGTTTGGCGCCTGGCCGGCAGAGGGCGCTAGTGTCTATAAAACCGTGTTAAGTGTGGCTTCTGGCCGGCAGGTGGCGCTAGTGTCTGTAAATTCGTGTCAAGTTTGGCGCCTGGCCGGCAGAGGGCGCTAGTGTCTATAAAACCGTGTTTAGTTTGTCTTCTGGCCGGCAGAGGGCGCTAGTGTCTATAAAACCGTGTTAAGTGTGGCTTCTGGCCGGCAGGTGGCGCTAGTGTCTGTGAATTCGTGCAAGTTTGGCGCCTGGCCGGCAGAGGGCGCTAGTGTCTATAAAACCGTGTTTAGTTTGTCTTCTGGCCGGCAGAGGGCGCTAGTGTCTGTAAATTCGTGTCAAGTTTGGCGTCTGGCTGGCAGAGGGCGCTAGTGTCTATAAAACCGTGTTTAGTTTGTCTTCTGGCCGGCAGGTGGCGCTAGTGTGTATAAAACCGTGTTAAGCGTGGCTTCAGGCCGGCAGAGGGCGCTAGTGTCTATAAAACCGTGTTTAGTTTGTCTTCTTGCCGGCAGGTGGCGCTAGTGTCTATAAAACCGTGTTTAGTTTTTCTTCTGGCCGGTAGGATATAAGAACTTGTCGAGGTGTAACATATAAAAGTTGTATGAAATAGTAATAACATCGAAAAAAAAAAACCGTGTCAAGTTTGGCGCCTGGCCGGCAGAGGGCGCTAGTGTCTATAAAACCGTGTTAAGTGTGGCTTCTGGCCGGCAGGTGGCGCTAGTGTCTGTAAATTCGTGTCAAGTTTGGCGTCTGGCCGGTAGAGGGCGCTAGTGTCTATAAAACCGTGTTAAGTGTGGCTTCTGGCCGGCAGAGGGCGCTAGTGTCTGTAAATTCGTGTCAAGTTTGGCGCCTGGCCGGCAGAGGGCGCTAGTGTCTATAAAACCGTGTTAAGTGTGGCTTCTGGCCGGCAGGTGGCGCTAGTGTCTGTAAATTCGTGTCAAGTTTGGCGTCTGGCCGGTAGAGGGCACTAGTGTCTATAAAACCGTGTTAAGTGTGGCTTCTGGCCGGCAGAGGGCGCTAGTGTCTGTAAATTCGTGTCAAGTTTGGCGCCTGGCCGGCAGAGGGCGCTAGTGTCTATAAAACCGTGTTTAGTTTGTCTTCTGGCCGGCAGGTGGCGCTAGTGTCTGTAAATTCGTGTTAAGTGTGGCTTCTGGCCGGCAGGTGGCGCTAGTGTCTGTGAATTCGTGCAAGTTTCGCGCCTGGCCGGCAGAGGGCGCTAGTGTCTATAAAACCGTGTTAAGTGTGGCTTCTGGCCGGCAGGTGGCGCTAGTGTCTGTAAATTCGTGTCAAGTTTGGCGTCTGGCCGGTAGAGGGCACTAGTGTCTATAAAACCGTGTTAAGTGTGGCTTCTGGCCGGCAGGTGGCGCTAGTGTCTGTGAATTCGTGCAAGTTTGGCGCCTGGCCGGCAGAGGGCGCTAGTGTCTATAAAACCGTGTTAAGTGTGGCTTCTGGCCGGCAGGTGGCGCTAGTGTCTGTAAATTCGTGTCAAGTTTGGCGTCTGGCCGGCAGAGGGCGCTAGTGTCTATAAAACCGTGTTTAGTTTGTCTTCTGGCCGGCAGAGGGCGCTAGTGTCTGTAAATTCGTGTCAAGTTTGGCGTCTGGCTGGCAGAGGGCGCTAGTGTCTATAAAACCGTGTTTAGTTTGTCTTCTGGCCGGCAGGTGGCGCTAGTGTGTATAAAACCGTGTTAAGCGTGGCTTCAGGCCGGCAGAGGGCGCTAGTGTCTATAAAACCGTGTTTAGTTTGTCTTCTTGCCGGCAGGTGGCGCTAGTGTCTATAAAACCGTGTTTAGTTTTTCTTCTGGCCGGTAGGATATAAGAACTTGTCGAGGTGTAACATATAAAAGTTGTATGAAATAGTAATAACATCGAAAAAAAAAAACCGTGTCAAGTTTGGCGCCTGGCCGGCAGAGGGCGCTAGTGTCTATAAAACCGTGTTAAGTGTGGCTTCTGGCCGGCAGGTGGCGCTAGTGTCTATAAAACCGTGTTTAGTTTGTCTTCTGGCCGGCAGAGGGCGCTAGTGTCTATAAAACCGTGTTAAGTGTGGCTTCTGGCCGGCAGGTGGCGCTAGTGTCTGTGAATTCGTGCAAGTTTGGCGCCTGGCCGGCAGAGGGCGCTAGTGTCTATAAAACCGTGTTAAGTGTGGCTTCTGGCCGGCAGGTGGCGCTAGTGTCTGTAAATTCGTGTCAAGTTTGGCGTCTGGCCGGCAGAGGGCGCTAGTATCTATAAAACCGTGTTTAGTTTGTCTTCTGGCCGGCAGAGGGCGCTAGTGTCTGTAAATTCGTGTCAAGTTTGGCGTCTGGCTGGCAGAGGGCGCTAGTGTCTATAAAACCGTGTTTAGTTTGTCTTCTGGCCGGCAGGTGGCGCTAGTGTGTATAAAACCGTGTTAAGCGTGGCTTCAGGCCGGCAGAGGGCGCTAGTGTCTATAAAACCGTGTTTAGTTTGTCTTCTTGCCGGCAGGTGGCGCTAGTGTCTATAAAACCGTGTTTAGTTTTTCTTCTGGCCGGTAGGATATAAGAACTTGTCGAGGTGTAACATATAAAAGTTGTATGAAATAGTAATAACATCGAAAAAAAAAAACCGTGTCAAGTTTGGCGCCTGGCCGGCAGAGGGCGCTAGTGTCTATAAAACCGTGTTAAGTGTGGCTTCTGGCCGGCAGGTGGCGCTAGTGTCTGTAAATTCGTGTCAAGTTTGGCGTCTGGCCGGTAGAGGGCACTAGTGTCTATAAAACCGTGTTAAGTGTGGCTTCTGGCCGGCAGAGGGCGCTAGTGTCTGTAAATTCGTGTCAAGTTTGGCGCCTGGCCGGCAGAGGGCGCTAGTGTCTATAAAACCGTGTTTAGTTTGTCTTCTGGCCGGCAGGTGGCGCTAGTGTCTGTAAATTCGTGTTAAGTGTGGCTTCTGGCCGGCAGGTGGCGCTAGTGTCTGTGAATTCGTGCAAGTTTCGCGCCTGGCCGGCAGAGGGCGCTAGTGTCTATAAAACCGTGTTAAGTGTGGCTTCTGGCCGGCAGGTGGCGCTAGTGTCTGTAAATTCGTGTCAAGTTTGGCGTCTGGCCGGTAGAGGGCACTAGTGTCTATAAAACCGTGTTAAGTGTGGCTTCTGGCCGGCAGGTGGCGCTAGTGTCTGTGAATTCGTGCAAGTTTGGCGCCTGGCCGGCAGAGGGCGCTAGTGTCTATAAAACCGTGTTAAGTGTGGCTTCTGGCCGGCAGGTGGCGCTAGTGTCTGTAAATTCGTGTCAAGTTTGGCGTCTGGCCGGCAGAGGGCGCTAGTGTCTATAAAACCGTGTTTAGTTTGTCTTCTGGCCGGCAGAGGGCGCTAGTGTCTGTAAATTCGTGTCAAGTTTGGCGTCTGGCTGGCAGAGGGCGCTAGTGTCTATAAAACCGTGTTTAGTTTGTCTTCTGGCCGGCAGGTGGCGCTAGTGTGTATAAAACCGTGTTAAGCGTGGCTTCAGGCCGGCAGAGGGCGCTAGTGTCTATAAAACCGTGTTTAGTTTGTCTTCTTGCCGGCAGGTGGCGCTAGTGTCTATAAAACCGTGTTTAGTTTTTCTTCTGGCCGGTAGGATATAAGAACTTGTCGAGGTGTAACATATAAAAGTTGTATGAAATAGTAATAACATCGAAAAAAAAAAACCGTGTCAAGTTTGGCGCCTGGCCGGCAGAGGGCGCTAGTGTCTATAAAACCGTGTTAAGTGTGGCTTCTGGCCGGCAGGTGGCGCTAGTGTCTATAAAACCGTGTTTAGTTTGTCTTCTGGCCGGCAGAGGGCGCTAGTGTCTATAAAACCGTGTTAAGTGTGGCTTCTGGCCGGCAGGTGGCGCTAGTGTCTGTGAATTCGTGCAAGTTTGGCGCCTGGCCGGCAGAGGGCGCTAGTGTCTATAAAACCGTGTTAAGTGTGGCTTCTGGCCGGCAGGTGGCGCTAGTGTCTGTAAATTCGTGTCAAGTTTGGCGCCTGGCCGGCAGAGGGCGCTAGTGTCTATAAAACCGTGTTTAGTTTGTCTTCTGGCCGGCAGAGGGCGCTAGTGTCTATAAAACCGTGTTAAGTGTGGCTTCTGGCCGGCAGGTGGCGCTAGTGTCTGTGAATTCGTGCAAGTTTGGCGCCTGGCCGGCAGAGGGCGCTAGTGTCTATAAAACCGTGTTTAGTTTGTCTTCTGGCCGGCAGAGGGCGCTAGTGTCTGTAAATTCGTGTCAAGTTTGGCGTCTGGCTGGCAGAGGGCGCTAGTGTCTATAAAACCGTGTTTAGTTTGTCTTCTGGCCGGCAGGTGGCGCTAGTGTGTATAAAACCGTGTTAAGCGTGGCTTCAGGCCGGCAGAGGGCGCTAGTGTCTATAAAACCGTGTTTAGTTTGTCTTCTTGCCGGCAGGTGGCGCTAGTGTCTATAAAACCGTGTTTAGTTTTTCTTCTGGCCGGTAGGATATAAGAACTTGTCGAGGTGTAACATATAAAAGTTGTATGAAATAGTAATAACATCGAAAAAAAAAAACCGTGTCAAGTTTGGCGCCTGGCCGGCAGAGGGCGCTAGTGTCTATAAAACCGTGTTAAGTGTGGCTTCTGGCCGGCAGGTGGCGCTAGTGTCTGTAAATTCGTGTCAAGTTTGGCGTCTGGCCGGTAGAGGGCACTAGTGTCTATAAAACCGTGTTAAGTGTGGCTTCTGGCCGGCAGAGGGCGCTAGTGTCTGTAAATTCGTGTCAAGTTTGGCGCCTGGCCGGCAGAGGGCGCTAGTGTCTATAAAACCGTGTTAAGTGTGGCTTCTGGCCGGCAGGTGGCGCTAGTGTCTGTAAATTCGTGTCAAGTTTGGCGTCTGGCCGGTAGAGGGCACTAGTGTCTATAAAACCGTGTTAAGTGTGGCTTCTGGCCGGCAGAGGGCGCTAGTGTCTGTAAATTCGTGTCAAGTTTGGCGCCTGGCCGGCAGAGGGCGCTAGTGTCTATAAAACCGTGTTTAGTTTGTCTTCTGGCCGGCAGGTGGCGCTAGTGTCTGTAAATTCGTGTTAAGTGTGGCTTCTGGCCGGCAGGTGGCGCTAGTGTCTGTGAATTCGTGCAAGTTTCGCGCCTGGCCGGCAGAGGGCGCTAGTGTCTATAAAACCGTGTTAAGTGTGGCTTCTGGCCGGCAGGTGGCGCTAGTGTCTGTAAATTCGTGTCAAGTTTGGCGTCTGGCCGGTAGAGGGCACTAGTGTCTATAAAACCGTGTTAAGTGTGGCTTCTGGCCGGCAGGTGGCGCTAGTGTCTGTGAATTCGTGCAAGTTTGGCGCCTGGCCGGCAGAGGGCGCTAGTGTCTATAAAACCGTGTTAAGTGTGGCTTCTGGCCGGCAGGTGGCGCTAGTGTCTGTAAATTCGTGTCAAGTTTGGCGTCTGGCCGGCAGAGGGCGCTAGTGTCTATAAAACCGTGTTTAGTTTGTCTTCTGGCCGGCAGAGGGCGCTAGTGTCTGTAAATTCGTGTCAAGTTTGGCGTCTGGCTGGCAGAGGGCGCTAGTGTCTATAAAACCGTGTTTAGTTTGTCTTCTGGCCGGCAGGTGGCGCTAGTGTGTATAAAACCGTGTTAAGCGTGGCTTCAGGCCGGCAGAGGGCGCTAGTGTCTATAAAACCGTGTTTAGTTTGTCTTCTTGCCGGCAGGTGGCGCTAGTGTCTATAAAACCGTGTTTAGTTTTTCTTCTGGCCGGTAGGATATAAGAACTTGTCGAGGTGTAACATATAAAAGTTGTATGAAATAGTAATAACATCGAAAAAAAAAAACCGTGTCAAGTTTGGCGCCTGGCCGGCAGAGGGCGCTAGTGTCTATAAAACCGTGTTAAGTGTGGCTTCTGGCCGGCAGGTGGCGCTAGTGTCTATAAAACCGTGTTTAGTTTGTCTTCTGGCCGGCAGAGGGCGCTAGTGTCTATAAAACCGTGTTAAGTGTGGCTTCTGGCCGGCAGGTGGCGCTAGTGTCTGTGAATTCGTGCAAGTTTGGCGCCTGGCCGGCAGAGGGCGCTAGTGTCTATAAAACCGTGTTAAGTGTGGCTTCTGGCCGGCAGGTGGCGCTAGTGTCTGTAAATTCGTGTCAAGTTTGGCGCCTGGCCGGCAGAGGGCGCTAGTGTCTATAAAACCGTGTTTAGTTTGTCTTCTGGCCGGCAGAGGGCGCTAGTGTCTATAAAACCGTGTTAAGTGTGGCTTCTGGCCGGCAGGTGGCGCTAGTGTCTGTGAATTCGTGCAAGTTTGGCGCCTGGCCGGCAGAGGGCGCTAGTGTCTATAAAACCGTGTTTAGTTTGTCTTCTGGCCGGCAGAGGGCGCTAGTGTCTGTAAATTCGTGTCAAGTTTGGCGTCTGGCTGGCAGAGGGCGCTAGTGTCTATAAAACCGTGTTTAGTTTGTCTTCTGGCCGGCAGGTGGCGCTAGTGTGTATAAAACCGTGTTAAGCGTGGCTTCAGGCCGGCAGAGGGCGCTAGTGTCTATAAAACCGTGTTTAGTTTGTCTTCTTGCCGGCAGGTGGCGCTAGTGTCTATAAAACCGTGTTTAGTTTTTCTTCTGGCCGGTAGGATATAAGAACTTGTCGAGGTGTAACATATAAAAGTTGTATGAAATAGTAATAACATCGAAAAAAAAAAACCGTGTCAAGTTTGGCGCCTGGCCGGCAGAGGGCGCTAGTGTCTATAAAACCGTGTTAAGTGTGGCTTCTGGCCGGCAGGTGGCGCTAGTGTCTGTAAATTCGTGTCAAGTTTGGCGTCTGGCCGGTAGAGGGCGCTAGTGTCTATAAAACCGTGTTAAGTGTGGCTTCTGGCCGGCAGAGGGCGCTAGTGTCTGTAAATTCGTGTCAAGTTTGGCGCCTGGCCGGCAGAGGGCGCTAGTGTCTATAAAACCGTGTTAAGTGTGGCTTCTGGCCGGCAGGTGGCGCTAGTGTCTGTAAATTCGTGTCAAGTTTGGCGTCTGGCCGGTAGAGGGCACTAGTGTCTATAAAACCGTGTTAAGTGTGGCTTCTGGCCGGCAGAGGGCGCTAGTGTCTGTAAATTCGTGTCAAGTTTGGCGCCTGGCCGGCAGAGGGCGCTAGTGTCTATAAAACCGTGTTTAGTTTGTCTTCTGGCCGGCAGGTGGCGCTAGTGTCTGTAAATTCGTGTTAAGTGTGGCTTCTGGCCGGCAGGTGGCGCTAGTGTCTGTGAATTCGTGCAAGTTTCGCGCCTGGCCGGCAGAGGGCGCTAGTGTCTATAAAACCGTGTTAAGTGTGGCTTCTGGCCGGCAGGTGGCGCTAGTGTCTGTAAATTCGTGTCAAGTTTGGCGTCTGGCCGGTAGAGGGCACTAGTGTCTATAAAACCGTGTTAAGTGTGGCTTCTGGCCGGCAGGTGGCGCTAGTGTCTGTGAATTCGTGCAAGTTTGGCGCCTGGCCGGCAGAGGGCGCTAGTGTCTATAAAACCGTGTTAAGTGTGGCTTCTGGCCGGCAGGTGGCGCTAGTGTCTGTAAATTCGTGTCAAGTTTGGCGTCTGGCCGGCAGAGGGCGCTAGTGTCTATAAAACCGTGTTTAGTTTGTCTTCTGGCCGGCAGAGGGCGCTAGTGTCTGTAAATTCGTGTCAAGTTTGGCGTCTGGCTGGCAGAGGGCGCTAGTGTCTATAAAACCGTGTTTAGTTTGTCTTCTGGCCGGCAGGTGGCGCTAGTGTGTATAAAACCGTGTTAAGCGTGGCTTCAGGCCGGCAGAGGGCGCTAGTGTCTATAAAACCGTGTTTAGTTTGTCTTCTTGCCGGCAGGTGGCGCTAGTGTCTATAAAACCGTGTTTAGTTTTTCTTCTGGCCGGTAGGATATAAGAACTTGTCGAGGTGTAACATATAAAAGTTGTATGAAATAGTAATAACATCGAAAAAAAAAAACCGTGTCAAGTTTGGCGCCTGGCCGGCAGAGGGCGCTAGTGTCTATAAAACCGTGTTAAGTGTGGCTTCTGGCCGGCAGGTGGCGCTAGTGTCTGTAAATTCGTGTCAAGTTTGGCGTCTGGCCGGTAGAGGGCACTAGTGTCTATAAAACCGTGTTAAGTGTGGCTTCTGGCCGGCAGAGGGCGCTAGTGTCTGTAAATTCGTGTCAAGTTTGGCGCCTGGCCGGCAGAGGGCGCTAGTGTCTATAAAACCGTGTTTAGTTTGTCTTCTGGCCGGCAGGTGGCGCTAGTGTCTGTAAATTCGTGTTAAGTGTGGCTTCTGGCCGGCAGGTGGCGCTAGTGTCTGTGAATTCGTGCAAGTTTCGCGCCTGGCCGGCAGAGGGCGCTAGTGTCTATAAAACCGTGTTAAGTGTGGCTTCTGGCCGGCAGGTGGCGCTAGTGTCTGTAAATTCGTGTCAAGTTTGGCGTCTGGCCGGTAGAGGGCACTAGTGTCTATAAAACCGTGTTAAGTGTGGCTTCTGGCCGGCAGGTGGCGCTAGTGTCTGTGAATTCGTGCAAGTTTGGCGCCTGGCCGGCAGAGGGCGCTAGTGTCTATAAAACCGTGTTAAGTGTGGCTTCTGGCCGGCAGGTGGCGCTAGTGTCTGTAAATTCGTGTCAAGTTTGGCGTCTGGCCGGCAGAGGGCGCTAGTGTCTATAAAACCGTGTTTAGTTTGTCTTCTGGCCGGCAGAGGGCGCTAGTGTCTGTAAATTCGTGTCAAGTTTGGCGTCTGGCTGGCAGAGGGCGCTAGTGTCTATAAAACCGTGTTTAGTTTGTCTTCTGGCCGGCAGGTGGCGCTAGTGTGTATAAAACCGTGTTAAGCGTGGCTTCAGGCCGGCAGAGGGCGCTAGTGTCTATAAAACCGTGTTTAGTTTGTCTTCTTGCCGGCAGGTGGCGCTAGTGTCTATAAAACCGTGTTTAGTTTTTCTTCTGGCCGGTAGGATATAAGAACTTGTCGAGGTGTAACATATAAAAGTTGTATGAAATAGTAATAACATCGAAAAAAAAAAACCGTGTCAAGTTTGGCGCCTGGCCGGCAGAGGGCGCTAGTGTCTATAAAACCGTGTTAAGTGTGGCTTCTGGCCGGCAGGTGGCGCTAGTGTCTATAAAACCGTGTTTAGTTTGTCTTCTGGCCGGCAGAGGGCGCTAGTGTCTATAAAACCGTGTTAAGTGTGGCTTCTGGCCGGCAGGTGGCGCTAGTGTCTGTGAATTCGTGCAAGTTTGGCGCCTGGCCGGCAGAGGGCGCTAGTGTCTATAAAACCGTGTTAAGTGTGGCTTCTGGCCGGCAGGTGGCGCTAGTGTCTGTAAATTCGTGTCAAGTTTGGCGCCTGGCCGGCAGAGGGCGCTAGTGTCTATAAAACCGTGTTTAGTTTGTCTTCTGGCCGGCAGAGGGCGCTAGTGTCTATAAAACCGTGTTAAGTGTGGCTTCTGGCCGGCAGGTGGCGCTAGTGTCTGTGAATTCGTGCAAGTTTGGCGCCTGGCCGGCAGAGGGCGCTAGTGTCTATAAAACCGTGTTTAGTTTGTCTTCTGGCCGGCAGAGGGCGCTAGTGTCTGTAAATTCGTGTCAAGTTTGGCGTCTGGCTGGCAGAGGGCGCTAGTGTCTATAAAACCGTGTTTAGTTTGTCTTCTGGCCGGCAGGTGGCGCTAGTGTGTATAAAACCGTGTTAAGCGTGGCTTCAGGCCGGCAGAGGGCGCTAGTGTCTATAAAACCGTGTTTAGTTTGTCTTCTTGCCGGCAGGTGGCGCTAGTGTCTATAAAACCGTGTTTAGTTTTTCTTCTGGCCGGTAGGATATAAGAACTTGTCGAGGTGTAACATATAAAAGTTGTATGAAATAGTAATAACATCGAAAAAAAAAAACCGTGTCAAGTTTGGCGCCTGGCCGGCAGAGGGCGCTAGTGTCTATAAAACCGTGTTAAGTGTGGCTTCTGGCCGGCAGGTGGCGCTAGTGTCTGTAAATTCGTGTCAAGTTTGGCGTCTGGCCGGTAGAGGGCACTAGTGTCTATAAAACCGTGTTAAGTGTGGCTTCTGGCCGGCAGAGGGCGCTAGTGTCTGTAAATTCGTGTCAAGTTTGGCGCCTGGCCGGCAGAGGGCGCTAGTGTCTATAAAACCGTGTTAAGTGTGGCTTCTGGCCGGCAGGTGGCGCTAGTGTCTGTAAATTCGTGTCAAGTTTGGCGTCTGGCCGGTAGAGGGCACTAGTGTCTATAAAACCGTGTTAAGTGTGGCTTCTGGCCGGCAGAGGGCGCTAGTGTCTGTAAATTCGTGTCAAGTTTGGCGCCTGGCCGGCAGAGGGCGCTAGTGTCTATAAAACCGTGTTTAGTTTGTCTTCTGGCCGGCAGGTGGCGCTAGTGTCTGTAAATTCGTGTTAAGTGTGGCTTCTGGCCGGCAGGTGGCGCTAGTGTCTGTGAATTCGTGCAAGTTTCGCGCCTGGCCGGCAGAGGGCGCTAGTGTCTATAAAACCGTGTTAAGTGTGGCTTCTGGCCGGCAGGTGGCGCTAGTGTCTGTAAATTCGTGTCAAGTTTGGCGTCTGGCCGGTAGAGGGCACTAGTGTCTATAAAACCGTGTTAAGTGTGGCTTCTGGCCGGCAGGTGGCGCTAGTGTCTGTGAATTCGTGCAAGTTTGGCGCCTGGCCGGCAGAGGGCGCTAGTGTCTATAAAACCGTGTTAAGTGTGGCTTCTGGCCGGCAGGTGGCGCTAGTGTCTGTAAATTCGTGTCAAGTTTGGCGTCTGGCCGGCAGAGGGCGCTAGTGTCTATAAAACCGTGTTTAGTTTGTCTTCTGGCCGGCAGAGGGCGCTAGTGTCTGTAAATTCGTGTCAAGTTTGGCGTCTGGCTGGCAGAGGGCGCTAGTGTCTATAAAACCGTGTTTAGTTTGTCTTCTGGCCGGCAGGTGGCGCTAGTGTGTATAAAACCGTGTTAAGCGTGGCTTCAGGCCGGCAGAGGGCGCTAGTGTCTATAAAACCGTGTTTAGTTTGTCTTCTTGCCGGCAGGTGGCGCTAGTGTCTATAAAACCGTGTTTAGTTTTTCTTCTGGCCGGTAGGATATAAGAACTTGTCGAGGTGTAACATATAAAAGTTGTATGAAATAGTAATAACATCGAAAAAAAAAAACCGTGTCAAGTTTGGCGCCTGGCCGGCAGAGGGCGCTAGTGTCTATAAAACCGTGTTAAGTGTGGCTTCTGGCCGGCAGGTGGCGCTAGTGTCTATAAAACCGTGTTTAGTTTGTCTTCTGGCCGGCAGAGGGCGCTAGTGTCTATAAAACCGTGTTAAGTGTGGCTTCTGGCCGGCAGGTGGCGCTAGTGTCTGTGAATTCGTGCAAGTTTGGCGCCTGGCCGGCAGAGGGCGCTAGTGTCTATAAAACCGTGTTAAGTGTGGCTTCTGGCCGGCAGGTGGCGCTAGTGTCTGTAAATTCGTGTCAAGTTTGGCGCCTGGCCGGCAGAGGGCGCTAGTGTCTATAAAACCGTGTTTAGTTTGTCTTCTGGCCGGCAGAGGGCGCTAGTGTCTATAAAACCGTGTTAAGTGTGGCTTCTGGCCGGCAGGTGGCGCTAGTGTCTGTGAATTCGTGCAAGTTTGGCGCCTGGCCGGCAGAGGGCGCTAGTGTCTATAAAACCGTGTTTAGTTTGTCTTCTGGCCGGCAGAGGGCGCTAGTGTCTGTAAATTCGTGTCAAGTTTGGCGTCTGGCTGGCAGAGGGCGCTAGTGTCTATAAAACCGTGTTTAGTTTGTCTTCTGGCCGGCAGGTGGCGCTAGTGTGTATAAAACCGTGTTAAGCGTGGCTTCAGGCCGGCAGAGGGCGCTAGTGTCTATAAAACCGTGTTTAGTTTGTCTTCTTGCCGGCAGGTGGCGCTAGTGTCTATAAAACCGTGTTTAGTTTTTCTTCTGGCCGGTAGGATATAAGAACTTGTCGAGGTGTAACATATAAAAGTTGTATGAAATAGTAATAACATCGAAAAAAAAAAACCGTGTCAAGTTTGGCGCCTGGCCGGCAGAGGGCGCTAGTGTCTATAAAACCGTGTTAAGTGTGGCTTCTGGCCGGCAGGTGGCGCTAGTGTCTGTAAATTCGTGTCAAGTTTGGCGTCTGGCCGGTAGAGGGCGCTAGTGTCTATAAAACCGTGTTAAGTGTGGCTTCTGGCCGGCAGAGGGCGCTAGTGTCTGTAAATTCGTGTCAAGTTTGGCGCCTGGCCGGCAGAGGGCGCTAGTGTCTATAAAACCGTGTTAAGTGTGGCTTCTGGCCGGCAGGTGGCGCTAGTGTCTGTAAATTCGTGTCAAGTTTGGCGTCTGGCCGGTAGAGGGCACTAGTGTCTATAAAACCGTGTTAAGTGTGGCTTCTGGCCGGCAGAGGGCGCTAGTGTCTGTAAATTCGTGTCAAGTTTGGCGCCTGGCCGGCAGAGGGCGCTAGTGTCTATAAAACCGTGTTTAGTTTGTCTTCTGGCCGGCAGGTGGCGCTAGTGTCTGTAAATTCGTGTTAAGTGTGGCTTCTGGCCGGCAGGTGGCGCTAGTGTCTGTGAATTCGTGCAAGTTTCGCGCCTGGCCGGCAGAGGGCGCTAGTGTCTATAAAACCGTGTTAAGTGTGGCTTCTGGCCGGCAGGTGGCGCTAGTGTCTGTAAATTCGTGTCAAGTTTGGCGTCTGGCCGGTAGAGGGCACTAGTGTCTATAAAACCGTGTTAAGTGTGGCTTCTGGCCGGCAGGTGGCGCTAGTGTCTGTGAATTCGTGCAAGTTTGGCGCCTGGCCGGCAGAGGGCGCTAGTGTCTATAAAACCGTGTTAAGTGTGGCTTCTGGCCGGCAGGTGGCGCTAGTGTCTGTAAATTCGTGTCAAGTTTGGCGTCTGGCCGGCAGAGGGCGCTAGTGTCTATAAAACCGTGTTTAGTTTGTCTTCTGGCCGGCAGAGGGCGCTAGTGTCTGTAAATTCGTGTCAAGTTTGGCGTCTGGCTGGCAGAGGGCGCTAGTGTCTATAAAACCGTGTTTAGTTTGTCTTCTGGCCGGCAGGTGGCGCTAGTGTGTATAAAACCGTGTTAAGCGTGGCTTCAGGCCGGCAGAGGGCGCTAGTGTCTATAAAACCGTGTTTAGTTTGTCTTCTTGCCGGCAGGTGGCGCTAGTGTCTATAAAACCGTGTTTAGTTTTTCTTCTGGCCGGTAGGATATAAGAACTTGTCGAGGTGTAACATATAAAAGTTGTATGAAATAGTAATAACATCGAAAAAAAAAAACCGTGTCAAGTTTGGCGCCTGGCCGGCAGAGGGCGCTAGTGTCTATAAAACCGTGTTAAGTGTGGCTTCTGGCCGGCAGGTGGCGCTAGTGTCTATAAAACCGTGTTTAGTTTGTCTTCTGGCCGGCAGAGGGCGCTAGTGTCTATAAAACCGTGTTAAGTGTGGCTTCTGGCCGGCAGGTGGCGCTAGTGTCTGTGAATTCGTGCAAGTTTGGCGCCTGGCCGGCAGAGGGCGCTAGTGTCTATAAAACCGTGTTAAGTGTGGCTTCTGGCC